>NW_017729022.1:76878061-76898549 GCF_001723915.1 Gavialis gangeticus
ATGCCCTGGGCTAGGTACAGACATTCAGGGTGCAGACAGAAGAGCAGGTCCCTGTTGTGACTCATAGCACTTTGCAAGAAGTGTTATGAGATGCAGTGATGCTCCGGACCCAACAGAAGTTTGCTGTTGGGTCCGGGAGTTGGGGATTCCAGTTGCTTGCTGCCAGTCTGCAGCCTGGTCTCTGTAGCTTCACTGCTTTCAACTCCCAGTCCGGATGCTGCTTTCAGAATGGGAGAGGGGATCGGAAGCAGAGGGAGCTCATTCTTGGAGTTAGCCAGCTGGTGCTGGAGGGTGGGGCAGGTGATTTGGAGCCCCCGCCCGCCCGCCACTTCGGGAGGCTGCAATCTACCTGCCCTACCCTCCAGTGCCAGCAGAAAAAACCCGACTGAACTCCTCTCCCTTTTCCCCTTCCCATTCTGAAAACGGCAACAGGCTGGGAGCTCTGCAGACACAAGTTACAGAACGTGTTCTATTTTGGAGCGTGTTCATCTGAACCCTCATTCAATAAGGGTATAGATTTTTGTGGGATTGGGCCCTTTTAAAACAGTCTGCAGCCATGCACTTCTGTTTGTGCACAGATGTAGAGCATTTTCTGGGGCCAGATCAGATAAAAATTGTCACTTCTGTCTGTGCCCTCAGAAAGCCCAAGATGGAATTTATCTAAGTTAGACTGTTTTCTGTAAGCGACATAGTTCAGATTGGTAGCAAACAGAACACACATTTGCTCTTTGATGAGGGGTACAAATCTTAAATTGGGTTCTGCTATTTTTAAATCAGTCTGCTTGTGCCGAACTTCTGTTCCATTACAGGTATAGACTGGTTTCTGATCATTTATATCAATAGAAGTGTGACGTGAGTATCAGGCCCTGGAGAGATTAGGCATGTTAGGTAGATGTAATTTACATGGTGCAGGGTGTAAGTGGAGGAAAAGTGACAGGAAAGATAGCATACATCATCTGGGCTTTGTATGGCTCTTTGGCATATGGGTTAAACAAGGCCTGAGCTTGATATCCCTGCTTTCTGTAGGCATCCTCTAGCTTTTTTGTCAGTTCTTGCTTGCTGCTGCTGCAGGAGAGGGCACCATTGAAGAGACTTGGGCTGTATCCATACTGGTTCATGGTGGAGGCAGGGCTCGCAGAGTCAGTACCCTTAGCCAGTCTAATGCCAGTGGGGCCGTGAAGCCAGCTTGAATTTCATCAGACCCACTTACTGACAGACTGCTCTCTTCACCTTAAACATCCCCTCTCAGGTTGGCTTATGAGCTTTAGGGTGTATGTGCTTGTGGTGTTTAGTTATCACTCAGAGCTCAAAGCCCTTACCAGAGGTATGTGTGTCCAGTTCAGTCTTGGAAATTTGAAGGCAAAAACTGCTAGAATCACTGAACATCTTGTGCTTTGCTGTGACTGCTAAAAATGTAAAGCTTTTTGGTATGCTTAGCAAACAATCCTTGAAGATTTATGGTGCGGATAGTTTTAGGATGACATAAAAGCACCCTCCCCAACACACAACAGTCCCCACAGCATTAACCGAGAGAGTTTTTTTACTTTTCTCTCATTTGATTTTCTGGCTTGCAGGAACTAGCTAACTTTAGGACCCAGTGGGGGAAGACTTTATCAGATGTTGGCAAATGCTGGTCATGTTGTGTATCTATTTATAGTAGGCGCGTGTCTAACCACCTTGTAGTTCTTTTCTTAGCATCAGCTGGAGGAGCACAGCTATCAATTAACCATGAAGCTAATGATAATTCAAGGGAAGCTATGTAAGGCAGGTGCTCCGAGGAGAGAGGGGGCAATGGAAATGGGGGACAGAGAGAGGGATGGGGTTTAGAGCTTTGGAAAAAAAAAAGACTGCCACACAGCGTGGACAACTCACGATCACTTACTGCTGATGATAATTATTAACAACAGAGTCTCCTGCACAATGTCACTGTGACTGTCTTCAGCAGTACCTCCCTTCCAACAGCTTCTTACCTCCTGGATTCGTTTTTGTTATTTAGACAATCCTAGTCTCTGTTTTTTCCCGCTTTGGGCTTTAAAACAAAGTTTCACCCTGGGGCTTCTCTGTTTCTTTTTTTTTCCAGCCTCATTCTGTTGTTTTTGTGGGTAAAATTAAGTTCTGAATTCTCTCTCAGGACTCCGACTCCTCTATACCATTAAAGAAAAGCACAGTTTTTCTTGTGAATTAAGTAGCAAATTTGCTTTTGCTTCTCCCCTCTCCTATTCTCTTCAAGAGGCAAGAGCTTGTGTATAAGGGATTTTAGGAAAATGAAGAAAATAAAAGGGGCATCAGAAATTCTCATCCTTGTCAAGGACAAAACTGGTGGTCAGATGGATACTTCAGCCTTTTGTTTCATTTGTTTGTTGCTTCCTCCTGTTTAAATGGTGGCAAGTGGGGGGCAGTGTGAACTCTGCTCTTGACAGCAGCTCAGGTTCTGACACCATCTGCTAGTTAATCCACTTCCAAGGAAGAGCCTGACGTGTACGCATGTGTATACATACACGCTTGCCATATAACCATACATCATTTCAACGGGCTTGCTTCATGCTGATCAGCTTGCAAGCACCATTTCTTTTAAAAGACTGGCTTTTGCTTTGCACCCTTGTTCAGCTCTCTCCAGTTCAGTTTGCTTTATGTCAATGGGAAGTGAGGGAAGGAGTTGATAAGGAAAATTGGAGAGGATTTCCCTGAAGACTCTATTCTTACCTGCTTTCCATAAAGTTTGTAGGCATTGGATTTTCAGGTTTGGGCTTTTCCTGGAAGCTATGAATGTGGGGTGGATGGATTTCTTTTGCAAAAGCAGCAAGAAGCAGAGCAGGTATACATTGTCCATGGCAGACTCCTTGGATAGCTGGTAAGTGTGCATTTGCAGGACCTGCTGTCTCTTGGGTTTGTTAGTGACATGTGGCTGGTCTTGCTTGCCTGCTGTCCGCCGCATTTAAGGTATACCAAACTCTTTCCTTCCCCTCCTTGTAATAACCTGCTGGTTCCATTAATACCTTCAGGTCTAATGATCATATACAGTACTGTTTCGTACCTGCTGAAGACTTTAGGCATGTTTTCTTAATTTGTGCAGGGCCACATTAGCTTACAGCATTACTGTGTGTATACAAAATACTGTAGAAACTGACTTGGAAACTGTGGGGCAGAAGGATGTGGGGACCGAATGCACACTTTGGAATATTAGTTGTTTGCTTTATTACCTCTAGACACTGGTAATTATGCAAGGTTTCTGGTGTGTGCTAATGAACTCCTTTTCTGAGAAACTTAAATTCTTCCTTTCCCTTCCCCACAACCCCCAAAGTTTCCATCAGATTTAGGGGATTCCTATCACTCCCTTTCCTAGCTTAAATTCTCTTTTTGTCCCTGCTGACATTGGTTTTTGATGCCCAGTTCTGGTCTCTAGTCTCACAGATGAGGAACGAGTGGTACCCCCTTCAGAGCAAAACACTCTCATTTGAAGATCCTGATTTTGCAGTGCCCCTGTGCTTGCCAACTGAGTGGCAAAGAATCTGAACCGCCTGCTTGTCATTGGTGGGTATTAAAGGCAAATTTAATCATGGTTTCTATCACCCCAATTAAGGGCATGATACAAAGATCACTGAAGTTAAAAGGAAGAATTTCTTTGACTTCAGCAGGCTTTGGATCAGGCCCTTGTTGTAGCTTTTATCAGTCTCTGTGAAGTGCTGTATTGCTTTGGGTATGGATTTTTTGCTTCATCAATATTTGCAGAGCTTCGCTCTAATCCTTTCAGATCACACAAATACCATTAAATTTTTTGCTCATCACAGCCACTACAATTTCACTGTTTTGCTGAAGGAAGACCAGATAATTCAGTAGCACTTTGGTTCATCAACTGTACTATTAACAAAAATTGTTAAGGTCTTATCTTGCACAATATTTATTAATTAGATTGGCAGAGAAATTTCATCGCATTTGCTGAAAGGGTTTGCTGAAATTTTAACCCTTTGTGAAAGGGTTCTTGTAGACCTAGCTAGTTAATCAACAATCACTTCCACTTTTAGGAGAAAATAGTTGTTCTTGGTTCTCCCTTTAGTTGCTCACGGAGGTGTTCAAACAAGGCTTTATATTCATATTATATTGACCTGTACAAATGAGACCTGACAGTCCTTCCCCTTTCTGCCATTGAAAATGGCTTTCATTTGTTACCTCAAAAGGGGACAGGGGCTTATACTTCAGCCTGCGCTAGGGAGTAAAGATTGATTCCATGAAGGTATAATATTTCAGACAATAATCAATTAAAGGATTTTACTTACAGCTCTGAGGTTGGTTCAGACATTCAAAAAGCCTGAGGTGGAATCGATCTAAATTATGTGGTTTTCTGTAAGTCGTGTAGTTTAGTTTATAGTCAACAAAACACACGTTTGTCCTTTGGGGGTAGCGGGGGTGTGGGCAGGGGCACATATCTTAGATTGGGTTCTACTATTTTTAAACCAGTCTTGTGTGTGCTGAACTTCTGTTCTGTTATGGGCACAGATTTGTTTCCAATCATTTACACTGGTTAAAAGTATAATCTCTGTACCTGGCTTAAGTTTCTAACGGCTTGCTAACTCAAATAGCTTTTCAAAAGAAACTTCCAAACTAACGGTTATTTATTGGAACCAGATCTCCAGAAGAAGATGAATTAGCAGAACTGAGAGACGCTCTTAAGTTTGCATACAATCTTAAATGCAAAAAATTGGCTGTTTCATTTTGAGAATTTTGTTCTTCAAATTATGCACTTGTGCACATGGCTATTTTTCTGACACAAAAAGTAGAGAAATTTGACTTTTGAAGCCAGCTTCTGTTCAGGAACAGATTTGTTTTCAATTGAATGTCATTTGGATCTCCTGTTAGTGCACAACAATCAGAAATATCTTAGATTTAGAATAATTTTAACTATCTGTTGTGACTATCTTTTATGCTATTAGTAAATAGTACTGATATGTGAAGAGTTATATAACCCTTCTTTCACTTCCAAGAATCCTTCTAGGACTTGGAACAAACCTTTGGGGGGTGAGCTTGTTCACTAATGTTTTTTATTGTTCATTTTTCTGTCTCTCCTCCTGTCTCTTTACTGCTCTGTTTCTTAGTATTTGTACTTTGTTTGTCACTGGAGTCCTTTGCAGCCTTTTCTTGGGGTTTTGGCAGAGAGAGGCAGGGGAAGAACAAAAGTACCACAACACTGGCTATTTCCATTGAACTCCTGACCAAAGAGAAATTAATGGAAATCTTGCAAGAAAGCTTGTACTCATGAGAGTTCCAGACGCCTCTTGCAGACTCTAGAGGTTTGGGCAATTCAGATAAGCTTCTAAAAAGCATAGATGTGTTTATCTGAACCAAATCCAAATTTCTCTAGCCTCAGTAATTAGGAGTGTGTTTTTATGTGCATGACGGAGCAATACTGTTCAAATACATTCTCCAAAAAGTTGCTGCAATTAGCTCTTTATCTCCATCAAAAAACAAAACCCCTGCAAAAAGCAGAGAAACATGCTGGACTAATTGTATAGCTGTATTAGGTGAAATTGTTCAAGAAAAGAGTTGGTGTTAGGTGTCTATTTTTACTGTGGCCTGCCACTTGTTTTCAGGTTAATTCTGAGTAACATGCCCATGTCAAAGGCTAGGAACAGGCATTACACCTATTGCACTTTAAGCACACAGAAAGTGCTCTGTGCGGGAGCAAAGGAACCCAGCGACCCCGGGGAGAGTCGCGGCAGGACAGCCGCTGCGCCGGGCCCGCCCCTTCCCGGAGAGACAGGGCACTCACTAACCGATTGCAGGTGGGGTTGGAGAGAGGCCGGGTTAAAAGGGCCGGTGGCCCACGAAACGGCGGCGGCGGTGGAACCGGAAGTGCCCGAACAAGCGGTGGACACCGGCGAGACAGGAGCCAGGCGGAGACGAGCCGCCCAAAGCCGAACCCGCACATTCTGGGGCACGGGAAAGAGCCCGGCAGGGGACCGGGCCGGAGCATCGGGCAACAGGAAAACCCAGCCCGAGAGAGGCCCTCAGGATCCAGGGGAAGGAGTGGGGGCAGTGCGGCTGGCGGGAGGAGGAAGCGGCTCACCCGGCCGGCGAGCAGGAGACCACCTCACAAGGGTGAGGATTCCCCTCCCCTCTCCCACATCCCCAGAGGGAAGAGGGGAACTCCGCGGGAGAACAGGGGACCTAGGGACCCAGCTGCCGGGACTCCAGGCCGGAGGAAGGTCGGCTCAGACCCGCGCGGAAACTGGGGCGAGTGTGAACCCCGTGGGAAGAGGGGCATTGAACTGAGGACTATTTGGGGCCAGTGGGGAGCCCTGAAACCAGAGGCAAGGGTGTAGCGGTGGAGGAGCCCTCTGCATCCCCCAGGGGACCAACAGACACAAGGTGCTACTTTCAGATGTGCACACGCCAGACGAACAAAACTGAACCAGAGCATCATCAAAGATGTGGCAGGCGAGTTCGGCGGGTGCACCGCGGGAAGTGAGTGCGTGCTCTAGCGGAAGGGGCCCTTTCGGACTGGACCAACCTGAAGGACGAAGGGTCTACTTTTCACACGCTCTAAAACCATAACTGAATAGATGTTCATGGCTCTTAGAGCACTTTAAAAAAGGGTGGTCACACCCAAAGTTAACCTTTGATGGATATGTGATACTAGACTAAAGCACCTTTTGTTAGAATGCTTTTTTTAAACATCCGTGCCACACCCATCGCGAGTTCAGCTAGGTTGCATTCTGCTGCCATCCCAGGTGGCATAGCATAGGGCTACGCTCTAGATTTGGGCAGAGCTCATTTGCTCTGCCCAAGTGTTGGGACAGCTCCACTGCCCTCTGATCCTAGCACTGCCTCCTTCCTCTGGCCAGCTGTGAGCTGCAGCCTGGTTTGGAGGGTGGAAGGGGTCTGTCTCCCCACAGCAGCCCTGGCCCTGGGGCACACCACTGCCTAGCTGGCGGGGCTGTGGGAGACTGGGGTCTGTATCCCCACAGCAGCCACGACTCCACAGTGTGCAGTTATTTGGCTGGGGGCCTGCAGGGAAAGGGGTCTGGTGTATTTCCTCCCTCCAGCCAATGCTGACAGTCCCAGTGAGTGGGAGAGGGTGGATCTGGAGAGATGGGCCACTTCAGCAGCCTCCTGGGAGAATGCCTGTTCAGTTTGCTTATGCTGTAACTTATAGTGCTTTTAGAAAAGCTCAATAGAACGCTTCTGCCAGGAGCTTTTTGAACGTCTGTACTTAGCCAAGATTTAAAAATTTGTGAATTGTTTAAATCCACCTGACTTTAGTTTTGAGGGAAATTAATATTCATAGCTCTGTTTGACTTAATAGCTGAACATTGAGTTACTTATGTAAGTGCATACTTTTCATATATAAGTAGTAATTTGGGGTATCCAGTATAGGGATGCATGTTTAATAATCTGTGTTTAAAGTTCTGGGATTTAGGAAATACCTGCCTCAGTTTCCTCATCTGTAAAATGCATATAATAGAATTGTGATCAACAATTCATATAGTACCTGTTAGGCTTAATGCTTTTAAAATAATTGGAGCTCTAGTGATCAAGGGCATGATAGAAGAGCAAATTATTATTAAGTGTACTTTAGAAGTAATTACTAGCATAGCATGTATATAACCTACAAGTGGAGCTCCTATCTATTGCAAGTTTGATGATGATGATGGTTGTATAATTTCCTTTTGATGAGCTACAGTTGTGTTTAGCTTTTAATCCCCTGAAACACAAATGCTTGAAATTGTTATTTGTAATGAGAGACACAATGGCAAACTGCAAAGGAGGAAGTTGGAACTGTTATGGCATTGTTTCTTTAATACGTAAAAAAGTTTTGTATAATTTTGCTTTCACAGTTTATCATTTCTGACAGCAGTAGTTGAGAGCGAGGCTCAGAAATGTAACCACAGATCTAAATGCCTTTTTGACTGGGAATGATAGTGCAGGTTACTAACGTTTAGGCATAAATATTAAGTGTAAGGCTGATGTGGAATTATTTGCAAACAAAACCAAGAATAGTTCCTTATTCTGTGTTATTTACTCACTTGTTGTATTTGGACAAAATACTAATTTAGACTTGTATGTGTCTTATATAAAGCAACTTGAGAACCTCAAGAGCGGTAAATCACCTAGACCGGATGATACAAATCTAAGGTTACTGTGGAGAATAAAGTGTGAAATAGCTGAGGTACTATTGAGGTCATGTGATACATCCTGAAAAACCAGCAGCTGTTCCTGACAATTGAAAAGTCACTAATGTGGTGTCTGTCTCCAAAAGGGAATTACAAGATCCCGGAAATCATAAGACAGGCAAAGTTCCCTTTAGCTGTAGGGTTGAGCAAGAGTCTCAGGATACAAACATTTGGCTAGATGTAAACTGAGAGTCAGATTGGCACAGTTTCTGAAAGATAATCTATTACCTCTTAGACATCGTAATAAGGAAAAGTGTGTGTGTGTGTGTGTGTGTGTGTGTGTGTGTACTTATTTGTTCTCTCTCTCTTTTGTGTGCGTGCACACACAAACATGATCATCACTTAGTAGATTGAATTTACTTAGCTTTCAAAAACTGTTTGTAAATTGATTACAGAAAATGAATAATACTGGAATATGTATCCAAAATCTTGAGATAGACTAGAATTGATTAAGCAAAAGGAAAGAATTATAATCAGTGTCTTCTGCTTTAGAGAGAAAGTATTTGTTTTGTGAGCAGTGACTGGTATGAGTACTCAGAAGCAATGAGAGATGAAATTGGACACAGAAACAGTGAAATTGGAAATTAAATGGTCTTGATCAGGGGACGGCTTGTGGTTGGTATTGGGATTTTGGTTCAAATCCAACTTGGAAAAATGGTGAGCTTAGAGCTGGGGGGAATCATTTTATTTCTTGTCTTGTTTGTTTAATTTCCAAAGACAGCTCATGATTTTCATGAGTTTGTTTGAATTTATTTCTTCAATATTTCTTTGAATAATTCTTAATATCTAGCATAGCTGGATTTAAAAAGTTGGATAGGAAGGAAGCCACAATTTTCTTTTCAATTTTTCCAGCTTTTTTTCCATAGATGTTTATTAATATCAGTAGTTTTTACTTGCCATCATCTTTTTCCTGTTTGTGAGTTGTTGTTTTTTTGAGTGTAAGACATTTACATTACAATCCATTTTGGTTTGGGCACATAAATCTTTTTTTTCTGCTCTGAACTACTGAATTCAGGGTGGCTGCCCCCTGATTTTGTGGGGGGGCATGGCATGGCACCGGGTGCCATTTTTGTGGTGAAGTGCAGTGGGCCCCCACACCTCCGATTAGCCGAGGGGCCCCGGAAATCCTGCCTCTCTCTGGAGATTGATAGATGGTTATCTGTCAATCTCCAGGGAGGGGCAGGATTTTCAGGGCCCCTCAACCAATCAGAGGTGTGTGTGTGTGTGTGTGTGTGTGTGTGTGTGGGAGGCGGGCTGCCATCCTCTGCCATGAAAATTCCCCCTCCCCTGTGCTTCAGGACACCAGGGCTTCCTGCCCTTTTCGGTTTTGCAGTGCTCTTTTTGGGTTTTTTTACCCTGCTTTTTGCTGATTTTGCACCTTTTTGTGGTCCACAGACTTTTTCATGGAGACCAACCAAGTTTACGGCTTCCTTAAAAATTGCAAAATCGCAAATCAGTAGGTCCCTAGAGATAACTGTTTGTATTGAATTTTCCTTGTTTCTTTTCTTCAATACTGCAAGATACATTTGAAATCTACAATTTCAACAAATATTTGCAACACCAGAATCAAGTCAAGTCAATTCTGTTCCAAGGTTGCTGTGACTGTTGGGGCACCTTAGGGCTAGGGACAGAAGTTACACATAACTTGCGTAAGTGATCAGAAACAGGCTTTAACATGTAACACAGCTAAGTTCAGTGCACATAAATCAGTTTCATAATGGCTGAAACTGGTTTAAGATGAACCTGGTTGAATGTAGTATCAGCCTTAACTGACTGAGATCAAAATGGTTTATGGAACTAATGTCCCAGACCCTTCCTGGCTTAAGTTAAATCATAGTCCCCCAGCATCCCAGCATGCTCTGCAGCCCTGGGCTGGGCTGTGCTGTCTGCTTCAGAGAGCAGGGCTGGCCCTGCCCCTCTGCTGTCTAGCCAGAGCAGGCGTGTGGGCATGGTCAGATGCCAGCCCAGCATGTCCTCTGAGGTGAGGGGGACAGGGAGGGGGGTTATTCCTCTCTCCCACGGGGGATTGCAGCTGGGGTCTGCCAGCCCCAGCTGCTGTCTCTGCTGCTTGCCCCGGCCAGGCAGACCCTGGCTGGGCCCCTTGCAGGGAAAGGGGAGGGAGGGGCCCCTCCCTGCCACCTTTGCCTCAGGGAGCCATGTTGGCCAGTGTCTGCCCATGCCCCCACCCATGCTGCTGGAGCAGCAAGTGGGGAGGGACCCTGACAGGGGCAGCAACACCTGTCGTGGTGTCCTGGGGAGCACAAGCCTTCTCCTGGGGGGGGGGCTGCTCTGTGGACAGGAGCTGGCGCAGCCTGTGCAGGGTGGGTGGCAGTGGTGCAAGAGGGCCCTTGGGGGGTTATGGCCACCCCAAAATTCAGCTTAGACCCTGTAGCCACCCCTCCGAGTCCTGCCTCATGGCCCCTTGAGGTAAAGGGGGCAGGGAGGGTGTGGCAGACCCTGGGGGGGAGTGGCAGAGGTGGTGCCCGGGGCAGGCAGACCCCATTTACCTCAGAGGTCTATGCTGGGTGGGCGTCTGGCCATGCCCCCACTCCTGGAGCAGTGAGGGGGGAGGGACCCTGACAGGGGCTGCTTCACCCTGGACAGGCAGAGCCCAGGGGTCCCTGGGGAAGAGGTAAGGGAGGGGGGATAAACCCCCTCCCTACCTCATTCACCTTAGGGGGCCATGCCAGGCTGGTGTCTGACTGGGGGCCAGGGTCTGGCCACGCTCCTTCCCCGACCTCCTCCCAAAAACCTGACAAGGGATGCTCCTGCCCCCCCTTCCAGGCACACCCCAGCTGGGGTCCCTGTAGGCCAGGGTGGGGATTTAAGCCCTTCCCCAATCATATTCAGGCCTAACAGGGCCTGGTCATGTACCCTACCTTAGCTCAGCTTCCCTCAGCCACTACAGAAGGAAAGGGAGCCATGCTCTAGTACCCTCCACCTTCTGGCCTGAGCCACTGCTAGCATGTGCCTGTGTTTCCAGAATCAAAAGTGAATGTCTATTCACTTGCTTGCCAGTTCAGTCTACTTGGGTTAGACTAACCTGCAAAGATTGAATCAATTCAGGCTCAGGCTTTTGGAATGTCTGTGCTTAGCTTAGATGCTGTAACAACCCTCCACTTCGCCCTTTGTTTGGTTAGTTTTGTGCACTCTGTCATTTGAAGCCCCATCTAGTTTTTAATATGGATTCCCTAGCTCTTCTTAGATCTACCTGTTTTTCTCTTTTCCTCTATGGCACCCTGCATTATGGTGTTGGGAAGGGTGTCTGGTCTTCCCGTGATGTATCCAAACCATTGCAGCTTCCTTCCACGCAAAACCTCCAATAATGTTTCGTAGGTTCCAATTTCTTGATTGAGTTGCTGTTTAACAGATTAATTGGTTTGGTGCTCGATGTATGAGACACAATCTCCTAAAGTGGCACATTTCAAATGTCTCAGTTCTGTTCTCTAACTTATTAAGTGTCCTTGCCTCACAGCCAAAAAGCATCATAGAGATGACCACGGCATGCAGCAAATGTAACTTTACCTTTAGTATAATATTGCTGCTTGTCCAGATTTTCCTTTAGCTTTGTTAGTTGGCTGGTGGCAATGCTTATTCTCATCTTGATTTCCTTCTCAGGTGTTAAGTCTTCTGTGATGGTGGCTCTCAGATACTTAAAACTTGTTACTCTTTCTAGTTTGTCATGACCGATCTTCATATCAACATTGCTGCTGGTGATCTTGGAGGTTGCCATCACTTTGTTTTTCTCAGCACTTCTTTCCATTCTGTAGTTCTTTGCAGTTTTGTCTAGCATTTCTGTAAATTCCTGAAGTTCTTCAGGTGTCCCTACTGTCAGATTAATGTCATCAGCAAAGTGCAGGTTGTTGATCTTCTGCCCTCCAACTGATACAGTTCCTGTGAAATTCTCTAAGGCAGGGATTCTCAAACTTTGTGACAGTGCAACCTTGAGTACTGGATGGCAGCGGTGGGGGATGGGAAGCTTGCACACAGCAGCTGCCACTGTCATCCACCATGCTGCACGCCACTTCCCCACACCACTGTGTGTACCCTCTAGCAAATTTGCGGCTTTCTTTTAAGTTGCTCACGACCCCCCTGGGGGTCACAACCTACAGTTTGAGAACACTTGCTCTAAGGTGTCTGACATGATTTGTTCGAGGAAGAGGTTGAAAAGGTATGGCGAGAGCAGGCAGCCGTGGTGCACTCCTTTTGAAGTAACAGACCATTTGACAATGTTGTTGTCGATCCGCACTCCACCACTTGCAGTGCTGTAAAGTTCTTCTGTTGATGTGCCACATCCTATCAAAAACTTCCCTGAAGTCTATGAAGTTATGGGGAAGTTCTTTTTGGTGATCACGGTACTTTTCACACAGTACTTGGATGTTGGTTTGCTCTGTGGTACTTCTCCTTGTTCTGAATCCAGCTTGTTCTTCCACCAGCATGGTCTCTAGTTGAAGCTTGAGTCTGTTCAGTATTATTTTTAGAAGTGCTTTACTTGGATGGCTGATCAAAATGATGGTGCAGTAGTTTGTGCATTGGTAGAAATTCCCCTTTTTAGGAAGAGGAATGATGACTGACTTTGTCCACTGTGTTGGCCAGGTTTTCTCCCTCCATATCATATTGCAAATTTTGTGAAGCATGCTTGTTATGTTGTCACCTGTGTTCAACAGTTTTGCGGGTATGTTGCTTGCTCCAGGTACTTTCCCATTCTTCAGGCTTCTAATGACTGCTTCTGCTTCTCTTGAGATCCCTAGGTCTTCCTCTTCAGTGCTTCCAGGTCCCCCTTTCTCTAGTTGGTCAAGTATTTCAGGGCCCATTTGGATGTTGTAGAGGTCCTTTGCATACTCTGCCCATCTCCTATGTATTGTGTTGTTTTTCCATTCTTGTCTTCTACTGCTATTGATTTTGTTTGGTGTGTTTTTGGTTATCTTCTTCAGGCTCTTAAACGTTTTCTTGCTGGTGTTGTTCTCAAAGCCACTTTGTATTTCTTCATATTTGTTTAGAATCCAGTCTTCTTTCTCCTTTATTCTTTCATTTCTTACATTCCTGTTTGAATATAAGCAAACAGGAAACAGGAACACCAGAATATTCTGAAAAAAACAGATACCGCCAGATCACATCCTTTTAAATAATCCAAATGAATACATTTTTTTCTAATATTTGCATGCATCAGTGGCATTTAGTTGGCATCTTAATTGTCAGTCTAACCAGAGGGTTCAACAGCTCAGTAGACAACGGACAACAGATACACTTTAGTTTTCAGAGGCGGTCCCTTCATGCTAGGGTAAAGATGTTTTGGTAGGACACTGTGGAGAAGTTGCATTGCTGCTGGCCATGCCACCCTCTATTCTATGCAGAGAAAGGGGTCTTGACTAGGATTGTGAGCCTAGTGGTTTTCAGCTATGTTAAATTCTTATTTGAGAAAAAGAAACTTTTTCATTAAAAGCTTTTGTGGATTTTGAAAATCTCCGGATAGATTTCAGTGCATCGGGCACTATGTAACGTGATGGCACTTGAAATGTAACTTGTCTAAATGCAGGTTAATTCACACTGGCAAAAATGGTCTAACATTTTCACATACAATGATATATTGTGAAGCTGTGGGATTCTCTAAGGAATAAGAGTCACTGTGGATAACTCAGTGAAGATGTCTGCACAGTGTGGTGTAGCAGTTGAAAGATGGGTACTTCAGTACAGTACAAATGGGGCAGAGGAAACAATAATGTAGAAAAAAAGAGAAGAACATTTGTGTGACATCTTTGACTTGACATTTGTATTCCTTCATATCCTCAATGATTAGTTGGAAATCCATCATTCCTGTAATGTATTTTCAATGTTTTTTACTTTAAAATAGTGGATAAAGGATCATCTTTCAAAGAAAAATATTGTTAGTGATGGACCAAAAGTGATGAACAGGTCAAAGACCCTTGCCTGCTTTCTAATAGATTCCCAGCCTGTGCCTGTCTTGAATGAACCTATTCAGTTTCCATCAAGTGCACCTTGTTGAAATTCCCACAAAGTGAAGGCATCTTCAATTTCAGGGATAGAAAATAATGACACAGTCCTCCTTCACTGTGAATGAATGACTGGAGTCCTCTGGCAAAAGGAAAGGTTATATTGGGGTTCCAGTGATGAGCTGTCAGGGTTCTTTAATTTTTTTATTTTACTTAAATAGCACCAAAACTAGTTGTTTCCTGGTGACTTCATTTGGGAGTGACAGAAAATGAGAATAGTTATGTGACATTGTACCTTGGTGGGAGACTGCTGTTTTAAATTGGGGTTTGAAAGGCTCTTTTAAAACTGTAAGAAATGAGTTGTGCGAGGTGGAGAAGGATGGGGTATGAACCCTTTACCATTTATTTCTGTCTTCAGAGATGAAATGTCTTGGAAAACATGCTCTAGAGCCAGTCCACTTGTACCCTAAGCAGGAGGGCAGTAGTTGAGTTAAGAGGGTTCACGTGTTGTTTAGAACACAGGTGAAACAAAATTCTTTGTCATCTTGTAATTTCTGGGTGGCATTTGTCAAAAAATATTTAGCAGTGCAAGTTCATAACATTCAAGCAACAAAAGCCAGTCCTAGCCCAAAGGGAAGAAAACCGTATGAGAATAATACCATGTCACCCTTCAGCAAATGAGGGTAGGGATTACAGTCTTTTAAGTGCTCTGTGAGCAGCAGGAGGTTAGGGTGAGAGGTATATAGTAGGGTTGTGTGAAGCTTCGGGTGCTGATTCAATTTGGAGGAGATTTGGCTCAATTTGGTGGCCGAATCTCCAAATCTGAATCGAATTGGGAGACCAATAAAAGGTCTGAATTGATTCGAAGCTCTCCAATTGCCATGAGGCCCCATCCTCCACCCGCTCTCCCAGCCCTGTCAATGGCTGCCCTGCCAGGCCCCAGCGTCCCAGCTCTTTAAAATAAATAAATGAATAAAAGCCCCACACTCACTGGCTGCTGCAGTGGCTGTTGGGGCTGCTGGGGGCTCATGGCAGAGCCCCCCATGCAGTGTGGGGCAGTGGGGAGCAGTGGGGATCACTCCCCTGCCTGGCAGCAGCTGGTGAATTGGGTTTTTTTTTTTTTTAAAAGAGCCAGGAGCTGGGTCCAGGTGGGGCAGCCATTGACAGGGCTGGGAGAAGAGGTGGGGGATGGTGCCTGTTAGATTAGGAGATTTGGACGATTTGGCGGCGACTGAATCTCTGAATCGGATTCAGCTGAATTGAATTGGGACAGTGATTTGAATCGCCAAATTGAATCACTGTCCCCTGAATTAGCTGAATCCGAATCCAAAGTGAATACTAGCCGCTTCGCACAGGCCTAGTAAGTAGGGTGAAAGCATTCAGTTTGTTTTTCTATTGTGCATGAGCTTTTGTTGCTTGAATTTCTGGTGTTTGCTAGGATGACTCCTGAAAGGCAGTAGGAGTTTGGTACCCTGGTAAATTGCTAGTCTTAACCAAGGAAAGCTACTGGGTCTCAGCATAAAATTGCTGTCTCTGGAGAGTTTCCCTCAGTTTGACAAATAAGTAACCCTTCTCAGTGTAGTATTTATGTATTGTCTGACACATCTTGGTTCACTTTCCTATACACACTCATGTTCACTTCCAGGTGCATTTCATCAACCTCATAACAGTTTAGACATATGACCTTTCTGTATAGCTGCTTTACCTAATATGGTCTGTGCGTTGTGCAGGATGCGTTAGATGCCCATAAAAATTAACACTGTTGGATTGTTCACATAGTGTTTGTTACTGAAGAATTGTTTCTGTGCCTTAATGTAAGTCCCCGTGTGCCAGCCCAACCTGTATACAGTGGTATCCCGTAAGAGTAGCATATGCACGGATTTGGTTGCAGTAAGAAAGGTACCTCTTTCTTTGTTGGGGAACTTAGGGCAATGTGTCTTTTCACTGTTGAAGGACCTACTGACATTAAGGGTTCCACCACGCTATAGTGGACCATGTAAGTCAGGGGTAGGCAATTCTTTCAGGAAGAGGGCCGCTTACTGAGTTTTGGGAAACAGTTGAGGGCCGCATGGGTAGCTCGGCTCCTTGACAGGTGCCCTGTCCACTGGTCACCATCTTGGGACTGGAAGGTCCTCCCCCTATCCCCTGACCTTTGCCACTATAAATCCCTCCCCTTGCCCCTGCAAGTACTCTTTTCAGAAAGGGGTTTTGCCATCGTGGAACCAGAAAAATACCAAATTATATTCTAAAAAGTGAACATCTAAAAAATTCATTAATTTGATTTCAAAAAATATTTTTTCTTGGTTTACATGTGTTTGTGTAGTGTACATAGAGATGATTGTGTATAACAACTTAAAATGAAGCCTTACTTTTGTATATTGTGGGGGGGTAGGTATAGGTTTGTGGGGGGCTGTCAGTTGTGGGTATGTGGAGTGTGGGGGAAGGTGTTGGTGTGTCTGTGGGGGATGGATAGGTGTGGGTGTTGTGGGGTGACGGAGCATGTGGGTGTGTTTGGATATATGGGCTGTGGGTGGGTATGGGGTTTGTGAGGGGCTGTGTGTAGGGGAGGGTGGCTGGGGTGTGTGAGGGGGTGTGGGTGAGGGGGTCTGTGTGCATGGCAATGCAAGGGGGGGCTGTGAGTGCACGTGTATGGTGTGTTGTTCATCCTGTGAACACACGCACACAGTGTCCCTCCCTACACACACACCTCCTTGTACGCCTCTGGTCCAGCAATGCAGCCAGGAGCTACGTGGTGCTGGAGCAGTGTGGGGGCAGAAAGGCAGGGAAATGACTGGGGGTGGGGCAGGGCTGGGCTTCTGCTTCCTGCTGCTGACTCCCTCCAGGTCCTACTGCCCCTGGCTCCTGTCATCTTTGACAGGCAGCCAGGAGCAGATAAATATTTTCTAAATTTTTTAGGGGTCCCACGGGCCGGATGGGATGGTCTGGCATCTGGATCCGGCCTGTGGGCCATATTTTGCTCACCCCTGCTGTAACTGCATGCTTATTACCTTGCCTGGGTACACCATATTACAATCTATATTGTGGGCAGGACTTAGCCATGAATCTAATATAGATGGACATTCAAGTCAAAGTTGTTGGATGGACCAAGAATTCGGTTGCAGTTGCAGGAGAGTTGACCTATGTTAGCAATAACTGTCAAAGGGAAAGTCAAAGGCAGTGAGTGCTGGCATCATTTAACTTCCCTGGTCTACATAAACTTAGTAAGTTTTCTGAGAACCATGCTTCAAAACTACTGTGGAGTCCCTAGATGAATACAAAACAAATACATGTATGTCAGGGACTCAGTTATAACTGGGAACTCTGGACTAGCTAGAGTGCATTTTTGAAACAAACTAGTTGTTTATGGATCATGTTTCTAAAACATTCTGATGCCCTAGGCCTCTTTTGGAAGTTATTCAAACACACTTAACCAGGATCCCTGTCTAGCAGGACCAAGGCCTCAGGGCTGGTTGTGATGCCCTCTAGTGGCCCAGTGCTTCCTACCCCTTAGGGGCAATAATCATGGCCTCTCTCCTCCCTTGTAGCTACACCCATTCCTCACAGGTATTATTTGGACAACGTTCTGGAGGCCTCAGCCATCTTGGCTTTAGCCCACTGTTATTCTGGCTGCTGGCCTCCAGCTTTGGCCCACTTGTTTCAGCCTGGCTTTCTCAGCATCAGCCCTTTCCATGTGCCAGCCTCTCTCATGGCTCTGGTCTCTGAGTCCCCTGGCTCACCCTTCTCGGGCTCTGGGTCCCCTGGGGTCCCAGACCTAGGCAAGTCTGCTCTTTTTACCTCTCAGCCCCTTGGGATCTGTGCGTGAGGCCAGGCTGCTTATGCATTCCTCAGCCTCCTGGATCCCCAATCCATGCCAGGCCATTCTAGTGCTACTCAGCCCCCTTTATGGTCCCTGACCCCTGCAGGGCTCTATGCAGGGTGACTGTCAGAAGTCCCTGTGGCCTCCATGCTGCTCAGCATTGTAGTACCTAAATCCCTTTGTTGATATGCAGGGGTGGATCTAGGATTTGGCAAAGAAGAGTGAGTGAGCAGCAACCTATGCTTCAACACCCCTGCTCCCAGCCTCCTCCCCCAGCTTGCTTCCCCTCTTCCCCACCAGTGTGGGCAGACTGCACTGCAGGAGCCTATGGGGCTTTTTAAAGTCCTCAGAGCAGCTAATAATCCCCCCATCCCACCTTCGTCTTCTGACCTGCCCAGTCCCCCCACAAGCAGCAGGACTACCCCTGCCCATCACCACTGCAGCTAAGCCCAACTCCTATGTAGCCCAGCTGGAGCAGACAGGTGTGGCTCTGAAGCTTCCCCTACCCCTAAGAACAGTAGAGAAAGCAGCAGTGGCAGGTAGAGGATGGGGAGAGCAGAGGGAAGCTAACCTGCCTCTGAGCATGGTGGGGAAGGAAGAGGAGATTCTTATCTGCTTTGGGTACTTTATTTAAAGTCCCCAAAGGCTCCTGCAGCATGCACCTGTCTGAAAGGGGGGTGCACCCACTCTACTGGAATTGCCTCCAGTGAGGAGTTAGCATCCACCTCCAATTACAAATGGCACACATGGCAGAGCCTGAACAGCTTGAGAGTAGGTCTTGGCAGATGAAACTTTCTCATGAAATCATGGGGCCTCTGCACAACTGACCAATTTGTTTGTCAGGAGAAGCAAACCATAGATCATCTCCTGAGATGCCCTGTAGCACCACAGTGCACCCCACAAGATTTGGCAACACCAAAATGATAAGCAGTGGCCTGTGCACAATATTGGAAGCAGACCATATAGAAAGGTTGGACTGGAGACATGACGACAAAGAAATGCCTTCCAGCTTGTGTCAGAAACCCCTTTTTTCTTTATTAAAAAAAGAAAAGTATAAATACTGAGGTAACAGTCCTCATATGATCCACACAACACGTGCAACTCTTGTTTTGTTATTGAAGGTGTGTAATCTAGCTATAAAACCCTCTTGCCCTTAGTAAGGACCAGGGATCCGGGTTTTCTATTTCCCAGAGAAAAACAGAAAAAAATGTGGATTTTGCCTCTTAACCAAGAAAAAAAGAGGATTTTTCATTTTAAGGGAGAGATGTGTGGATTTTCCACTTTTGCAAAGCGCTTTCTTCACACAGGCAGAGTTTCAGCCTGCAAGAACTTCTTGCAAAAAGGGTGGCAAACCCAAGTCCTGTCCCGAGGAGAAGGGAGAGACTCTTGGTCAACCAAGGCTTGGCTCAGGCTCACTTTCCCTCTTGGAGCCTTTGGGGCAAATATAGCTTGCAGAGGGCTGGGGGCCAGCTGGGGGCCCATCTGGTGGGACTGGGGAAGTAAGGGGCTGCAGGTGGGAATGAGGGGCACTGGCAGGGCTGGGGGGGGGAGCTCTGTGGGCAGGGTGTGGGTGCAGATCACAGCCAGGGGTGTGGGAGGGTGGGTTGTGGGAAGAGCCAGCAAGGCAGGTGTGGGGCAGAGCTGGGGTGTGTGAGTGAGGGCTGAAGGAGCAGAGAGGTGTCCATGGGTGCTCTGTCCAGTACGGGAGAACCTGGGCAGCATCCTTGAACCCCACTGGGGATAGGAATTGGTGGGTAGGCAAGGTCTTTTATGCACATGCCTAGCAGTGTTGAACAGCTGGGGCACTTGCCCTGATGCCCACTCCTGCAAGGAGGGGGCAGCGGCCATGGCACAGCACTGCAGCTCAGGGGACACTGTGGTGTTCCAGAGGCTGTGGTGGGTGTTGAGCTGCTTCTACCATCCACGCACCATCATGCTGGGCCAGGCTGGCCCTCCATGTGGGGCTTTTAGCACTCTAGCGGGAAGCTGCATGTGGAGGCCAGTAGGTGGCCTGCCTGGTCTGATAGTACATGACTCCGTGTCTCCATGTGTGGCTTCCTGCTGGAGTGCTGAAAGCCCCACATGGAGGCACGGAGCTTGTCTGGCCCGATAGTGCATGGCCCTTACCTGTAGTCCTGTGAGCCCTACATGCTGGCATGGAGCTAGCCTGATTTGGTGTGAAAGCACGCACCAGTGGGATGGGATGGCTCCATGCCAGCACATGCAGGCCCTGGGAGTCAGCAGAGGTGCATGCTGCTGGGGGCTCTGTCTGCCATGGTCATGAGCACCCTGAGGGCCTGCTGCTGCTGAGCCGCCAGTGGCAGGCACTGTGCACCATGAGGGAGGGAGTATGTGGAGGGGGGGCCCACACTTCATCACCCACACACACACCCCCACAACCCTTCATGATCTCCCCCCGCAAACCCCACACCCACCCACAAACCCCACGTACTCCCATACCCACTCCTACCTGTCCACAAACCCCACTGCCCCCACAGCTTCATAAATCTTCCCCACACCCACCCCCACCCCCGCAACCATACAAAAGCAGG
>NW_017729022.1:76903549-76913733 GCF_001723915.1 Gavialis gangeticus
ATCTTCCCCACACCCACCCCCACCCCCGCAACCATACAAAGTACCTGCATATATTTCTAAGAAAGGTTCAAATAGCGTTATATTTAGTTTAATTTGTAAAAAATATAAAAGTAGTTAATTTTGCATAACTTTGAGTTTTCCTGCACATAATTTTCAATTTTTTTGTGCATAATTCCGTGGGGTGTACCAAGTGGTCTCAGGAGGAACTCTGATTTTCCATGATGAAAAACCCAAAATCAAAAGCCAAAATATATAGGTATTTAAAATTAACTTTATTATAGTGATTGAGGCACTGGTAGGCTTCCAAATTGCATAGATTCCTTCTGAGCTTGTCAGGTGGGGCAATCGCAGCAGAAGCAGCCACTGGTATTCTATTGTATTTGCTGGGCAAAGGAATAGAAATGAATATTTTTAAGGGGGTGGTTGTCTTCATTACAGAACTGTGTAAGCTGATTTGGGCCAAATCCTCAGCTGGTTGAAATTGATGGGATTGCTTCAGTTTACACCAGATGAGAATCAGATTCTTAATGTTTAAATGGTTTTTTCTGTCAACTGTGAAGTGAAAAGTTTAGTGAGGCAATGTCTCTGGAGTCAGTTGCAGGGTATGAATCTGTCAGATTAAAATCACTTTTCCCCTCAGTACGTGGCACCTGATTTATTTAAAAAATGCCCCCCCAATAAGTCTCCAAAAAACAGGCATTCTGTTTCCAAAAAAAAAGTAAAAAAATGACTTCTAGTTTAAATGTGTGCAGTGCCCTCCATCAGTCTTCTGAGATTTGCCCATCGCATTAGGGAAGAGTAATGTGGTTTGATGCAAGAATGTACTAGCTTTATTTTATTCTCTCCTCCTTTCTTGAGATTTTCCAATGTTCAGGAGTGTGTGTGTATGTGAGAGAGAAAGAGAGAGAGAGAGAGAGAGATGTGTGGGGTTTTTTAAATCCCTCCAACATATTTCTGAGCTTTTTCACTGACTGCTTATGGAAGGGGATGAAAGAAGAAATATTGTATCCATGTTATCCTTGAAATCTTACAGAATGATTGTACGGCTACTCTAAGGGGAACAAAGGGACGCTTATTTGGAGAGCGGCCCAAATGGCTCTCAATACCTTAGCTAAGTTACATGCATTCTCAAGGTCTCTGACCCTGTTAAAGATTTAACGAAAGACGTCTCTATCCACTTTTTATGGGTTTTATTGCAACTTAAAAAGCAAGCAAATTTAAAACCAATCAAACTTATCACTAAGGCTAATGTCTAAACTTGCCTAAGCTAAGTATTAGACATTTTCCAATTGGGATAGGGCCAATGAATCGTAGAATTAAAAAAGATACTGTATTTAATCCTAATTTATCATATTATCAATTTGATACAACAACTAATCAAATTCTGAGGCTAATACTGCACAGTTAATTCTTACAAACACTAACCCCAGGAACTTAAGGAGGCAGTTGTCTGGTGTGTTTTAAACTTTAATGACTCATGGCAATGTAATCCACTTAACAGGGTGAATGTTTGAGAGTAGGAACCAAATTTGCTTGCCTCTTAGCTCTCGAAGTAGACTCCTCCAGAGTTCCTGTGTACTTAAAGGACTTCTCCCCAGTCTTATTACCTTATTTTTGTTACAACAGCAGTCAACAGTTCTTACTTCTTATTAGAGAATCGTGTGTTTTTTCTGACACTTTCATGAGGGTGACACCTTGTGAGGTTACAGCAGGGCTGCTTAGAGTTTGTTAGGAAATATTTAATGGCACCTTCTTAATATAAGCTCTCGTGCACATACAAACAATGAAGCGTTATTTAAATTATGTGTGGGAGAAGATTAATTCTTCAGCTTGCATGGTCTTTGGCATACTATTTAAGCCTGTACTACTTTCTAGGAAAGCGGGTGATGTAACATCTGGTCACCATCTTACCCCAGTGTGTTCTTCTGGACACTTAGTTCAGGATGGAGTAGTGCTTCATGATCTCTGTGTCCTTTTGCCATGGGAGTGATCTTAAGAAATAGTGGTATCCACCTTTCTTGGTGTTGTGGTAGCCTAAGAAGAGCACAGTCTTCTCCATTTACCCTAACCTTTAAGATTGAAACGTCTGGCTTGCTGCATCCTCTGGTAACTCCTGACTGATTGTCTGAGCAAATCACGGGAATCACACCTGAAATCCCAACTTGAACTTGGTCCTTCTGGAAAATCCCTCCTCGACCCTAAACAGGCAGTCCTCTTAGACCAGGGGTTTTCAACCTATTTTAATAAGTGCATCCCCGATGGCCCCCTTTTTAGTAAGTGTACCTCGGGGTGGGGGGCAGTGGTGAGTGGCCGGGTGCAGGGGTGGGGGGGCGGTGGTGAGCAGTCGGACGCTGAGCGAGCGGAGGGAGGGGTTGAGGGGTTGCAGCCAGTTGCCGAGCAGGGGTATGGTGAATGTTGGAGCGGTGACAGTGCAGTGTCTGTGTGGCTCTGCTCTTGCCCCATCCCAGCCTGGCTCCTGTGAGGTGGCAGTGTGGGGGTTGTGGTGCTCTGTCCCTGCCCACTCCCATGTACCTCCTGGGACCTTTCAAAGTATCCGCAGGGGTATGCGTACCCCCGGATGACAACCCCTGTCTTAGACTAAGTGCCTTTACAATTGCAAAGATCATGTGTTCCAAAAAGAAAGAAAGTTCCTACAGCTGGCTTAGCTGTTCCAGGCAGCACCAAGTTTGTTAAAAAGGCCTCATGGGCACAATGGCCTAACAAACCGTCACTGCCCCCTGTCCAGAACTCCTTTAGATCTGTCTGTTAATATAATTCCTGTTTAAAATAAAGAAAACTGAAGTTTATATCAGACCCAAGTTGCACATGAGCTCTTCCCCTTGCAGCTTGTACAGCGTGATGCCAAATTAGTATAGCTTTTGTCTGCAACTATAATAATAGTAGTAGTTTTGGCTGAAATCCTGATTCTGAGGAAATCTTACCTGAGAGCTTTATCACTCAAGTTTTCTACCTGGCTAATTACAACAAGTAAGTTTAGATAACGACCTGACCTTCTGGATGCTTATCCTAAGAGAACCTTTTTGAGGTTTACCCACCACTACTTAAAGTGATGTCTTAGTACATTGTGTACCATACGCTGATGAGTCAAAGTGAGTGAAAATAGGCACTTTGAAGTAAGGCTTTTATTAAAAAAAAATCTAACCCCCCCACCAATCCTTTTTCTCAGTAGTTCATTTAATGTATTTTACCACAAAAGCAATTAAATTCCTAAAACTATGCTAACTGAGTGCACACCATCACCACAGCTCCACAGGCTGGCACATCGTTGTGCAAGAGAGTATGACTACTTTCTTTCCCAGATGCAATCGAACAGAAGAAAAATGTTAATAGCAAGTCAAACTCCTTGTAGCAAGTTAATAGCAAGTCAGATTTCCTCGTAGTGAAGGAAGAGCTGGCAGTATTGGTAAAGGGTACTCTACAGGCCACCTTAGGATAGAAAGGAAGAAATAATAGTCATTCTAATACTCTGAACAAATCTAACAGTTTTGATCTAGTAAGCCCAAATCTGCAGAAAGTTGGATTGGTTTAAACAGCTCACCTCTCTGTTAGAAAGTGAATGGAAATCAATTTAAAAAGAAGCATGCTAAGGTATAGTCATAGTTTTAAAGTTGTTCTAAGCTTAGTCACTGAGTTCACTCAACAGTGAGTTGAACTGTTACCTCCTATATGAATTTGAGTAAATTACCTGACCAGTATATGCCCTGTGTTGCATTTTATTGTATAGGTAAGTTTATTTATCTGCTCACCTACTTTCCAGGGCTGTTGGAGGATTATTATTATTATCTATATCTGTATTGTGGTAGCATTGAAAATGTACTAGGCATTTTTTGATGGTCCAAAGAGAACAGGAGGTAACCAGGACATGAAATGCAATCAAAGTCGTGACAGTAGTGACAATTACGAACTGCTACTTTATAAGTTTAATTAATTAATTTCCTTTTTCTATCCTTCTTTTACCCTGTTCTGTTCTCTCACTGCAATCCTTAGTGTGTGAGCAGAATTTATTACCCAGAAGCAGTACAAACACACCCTCAGTTTTCTAAAAAGTCATTAGGCTCCTTAACTAATGAATCACTTTTGAAAATTTTATTTGACACCCAAGTAGAAACATATTCAAAATAGGTACTGTATTCCAGAGTGAACCATTTCACTTTTATTCACCAGTACTTTGCTGTGCTAGAACCAAAGACCCTGGGTTAGTATCATTAGGAAATAATTTATTCAATTTATAATCTTCCAAATTTTCATCTACATTACATGTGTATGTAAAAAAGCATGACACATTTAGCTTTAAGATGGTGAACTGAGATAGTTTAAGTTGCTGGTATAGGAAAGCAAGCCTTGGGATTCAGAACATAAATAGCTTGTTGGGGTAGAGGTGGGAATTTTTCTATCCATGATAAAGCTTGCCCCAAAGAACAAAATTAATTATTGCTTTCATTCTCTTCTTCCTCCTAATTGTCATCTGAAGCAAACCCATCTCTAGAAGAAGGGTTCCAGAAGGAGCAAATCTCATGGTGTCTGTAAGTTCAGCTGCTCCTATGTGAATTCAGTGCTCCTGGGGCTAACGTGCTAATTTACCCTAGGATAAATTTGGCTTGCAGTGAATAGGCATCTCTTTAGTACTAACTGCATTTTGCTGTTCTTTGCTTCCTCCTCCTCCTCCTCCTCCATTGTATTTGATAACAGACTTTGTTTGAACATCAGTGTTAGAAATAGGGCTGTACTAATTTGAAGTATTTTCAGCCATGCAACTGCAGTACTATGTGATATGGAATAAAGTTATTTGGGAATGTTCTTAGTGAAGTTCACATGAGTGAATTGGAGCTGCCTATAACAATTTATGATAGGGATTTCCAAATTCTAAGCCTCTGCGGGCCACACAGCCTGGGGGCCACACGAGGTACAGGATGCACCAGTTGAACCACAGGCCACTGTGCTGTATGTACACTCTGTTGCTGACCCGCCTCCTGTACCATGTACCCCATTGCACCAGGCGTGAGTGCAATTTCCCCCATTCTCCCCACTGCAACATGCAGACACACGAGCACAATTCCTCCTACTGCAACATGCGCCTTATGGGCACTCCTCCTCTATACGGTGCTTCCTCTCACTGTTGCACCACATAGGTGCAGTCACTCGTGTGCAGCCCTAGACATACCCTCAGCTCTCAGTGCTGTTCACTAAACTACCCTGACTCTGGGACAGAGGCAAGAAGTAGTAGCTGGAAGAGGGAGTCCAGCCAGAATGATGGAGGAAGTGGCTGCTGGGCAGAAGCCCAGAGACAGCAACTTTAATCCCTCAGGAAGCACATGCAGGTCCATCTAGTTGGACAGTCCCTTATTTATGGAAATTGTATCTTGGGTGGATTATTCCAGTGTTTGTTTGTTGGGCAGGCTATTGTAGCATTTTCTTGTGAATTCATGTTATTCATGTTACCAAGTTAACTTAATAAGAGTGCATTTTCAGGAGAGGGGGAAAATAGATTTAAGTACCCACTCCACTACAACCCTGTAAAAGGAAAAGCAAGAGCTATTCAATTTGATGTCCTGGCTTCATACCTAGCAGGGCTTACCAAATTGGTTATGGGCAGCAGGTCTGTGCCCAGGGAATCACATAAAATGAACTGAATTTAAGATACAATTTCAGGAATGGGGAGAGGGAGTTAAGGGGAACAAAGACAGGGGGAGTGGGTTAAGGGAAACATAGATCATTTGATGGTCTGGGGTACAGCAATTCCACTTAGGAGTCTAGGCTAGGTAACCATTCTTGTAGACCTTATGTTGTTTTAAAAACCTTTTTCTCTTGGTTCCCCTCCTTGCCCTCATGCCAAAGTTAAACAATACTTTCTTTTTCTTTTTGTTTTTAAGAGAGACTGATTTGATGCAACTTACACTGGCCAGAGGCTTACATTGGCTAGCAGGGGGTGGGTGTACAGTGCATGCAGCTGTTGATGATACTGAGCTTTTTACTCTCTCTCCCTGCTTCTCTATACTGTCTGTGAGAAACTGACAGTCAAGCAAGCTGAGGGAGGAGAGGGGGGAGCTGATAACAGAGTTTATTACCCTTATCTCAGTGTTATTGCCCCATTAAGAAAACAACAGAGAGACATTACCAGCTATCTGTTGATTCAGCACACACCCAGCATGTGGTCTGCTGGCTAATACACAGACACTTCAGCAAAGGCAGAGGGGAGGGGGAATTTGTGCTCAGCAGACAGTGGTGAGGGGGAGAGAGGGGAGCAAACAGCTCTTCTCAAAGTTTCCAAGGAAGGACAATTAGTTACCTGTTGATTAGCTCCAAAAAACCTGTTTCCCTTTTGCTTCTCCCACAGCATGGACTGTAGCCAGCATATGATCTACTAGCTAATGCGGAGGTGTCTGCTAAAGCAGAGGGGCAGGGGGGAATAATCCCTGTTTAGCATGGAGAAGCTAGGTGGATGCAGAGGGGAGGGGCCACCCCTGATGTGGAGCAGAGAACCCTGCTTAGCCCAGAGAGCATGCTGGGATGTTGGGGGTGTCTGGTTTATCTTAAATCAGTAAGGGGTCTGAGACAGACATTGCATAAACCAGTTTGAGCCAAATCAGTTAAGTCTGATATACTACATTCAACCAGGTTTATCTCAAACCGGTTTCAGCCATTTTCAAAGTGGTTTGTGTGCACTGAACATCTGTTCTGTTACAAGTTTAAACCAGTTTCGAAACACTTACACCTGTTTATGTGTAATGTCTGTCCCTAGCCCAGGAGGTGAGCACTATTGTTCACCCCTGTCCCCCTTCTTCCCACCCCTGTGCTGAATTCACAGCAGGGGACAAGAGGAGAGGTGATGAATGGCAGTAGTGACACTGAGCCCCTGGGCTCGGAGCTGCATGAAAGCAGGGGCTGAGCCCTGCCCTGCTGCTCATCCCTTTCCTCTTTTCCGCTGCTGCTGGGGTGGGCAGGGAGAAATGAGGAAGGGGAAGGGAGAAAAGCAGTGGTGCTCATCCCCTGGGCTCTAGAGCTGCTTGAAAGCAGGGGTTCCAGGTAGATTGAGCAGCCAGTGAGCTCAGAGCTCACAGCATATGTGGAGCTCCAGTAGGACCTACTAGTGACATGTGGGTGAATTAAGAGAGCTCACGGTACTTGTGATGCATAGCCAAAGGGTGTTGTGACTGTGTCACTACACTCACTTAGATCTGCCCCTGGAGTGAGTCAGTGTTGCTATTCTTGTGACCATGACAGGAATAATTTTTTTGACTTCTTTCTCCCACTGCTCCCTCTCTTCACAAACAGACAATTCAAAGTATCTCAAGCAGTTTTTAAAACTTGCTGTATAATATAACTGTTGCTCAGCTAGTATCAAATTGTATGATTGGAGGAATTACACATTTTAAAATATGTTAATACAGGTATAAAATCTTGCTTTCTCCCTTTCTGTCCTTTATTTCTTTTGGAAGTGAATGTGGTACAGTCAGCCCCCTGGAGCACTCGAGCCATTGCGTTGGCTTTGAGGTGGAATAATTTAAACCAAGAGCATATCCCTGAGGGTGGAGGAAACAATGCATATCAACAGCCTCTGAACTGCCCACATCGTGCTTCAAGTGGCAAAAAATAGACTATTGGAGACCAGTTGTTCATTATTGCATGTTTTTTTGGTAATCAGGAGTTAGGGAAAAAAAGGGAGAATTTCCTGAAACAGAATATAGTCTTTCATCTCAGTTAAGGAACTATAGCGTTAGATATTCCTCCTTTTTTTTCACTCACTGATGTTTACAATCACCCCTTGGAAACTTGCAGTTTAAATTTGTTTCCTTAGTGACTGATTTCTGTTTCTTTGGGTTCACTTATACTGATTTACTATGTGGTTGCTCATAAGTGCCAGGCTCTTTGGGCTGGTTAAAATCCCCTTTAAGAGATGCTTTTGCCCTGGCCATTGTCATCTCTATTTTTATTGCCTTTCTCTTCTATCTCTCTTTTTTTTTTTACTTACTTATAATTTGTTTCAATGTATTTGTGTTTTAAGAGAAGAACATTTCACTGTAGTTTTATTAGTTTGAATTTTTTGATTCTGTTCTCCAAAAATCCTGGCCCTTTGATGAAGGATACTGTGCAGAATGTACAAGGATGATATAAATGGCCACGATCCTGAATTGTGATCCAGATGGACTGACTGCTGAACCTGCTTGAAGCCTAACTCTAGACAGCTGGGATCAGCATGGGTGCATCAGTCTGACTGCGTTAAGCACAATGTGGAATGAGGGCTTAAAGGAGTATTTATATGTCAAAGAAACATAAGCATGCATTGCTGAAAGAACATTGCCAAGTCAAACACCCCAAAATTAAGCCATTTGAGAACCTTAATTTGGTTCTCTTGTGTGCATGCAACGTGATTCATACTTCAGTTACACAACCACACACTTTTTCCCTCCCCACAGGATTCTGCATCATTCTGGGCACAGGATAGACAGTGCTCACTCAGTGGGCAGCTGTTCAGTGTTCTGTTTTCTCCTCATTGTTCCCCAATCCTTATCTACTGCACCTTGTTCAGTTGCTGTTCTGTAGACAAAATCATTAGTTTCCTCAGGGACTTATTTATGGTGATTATCATCCAGTAGTATCTGATGGAATTAGCCTGGGTGGAGTGTGGTACTAACATGGTCATGCTGCTTCCAGTGCCTGACCTAACTTGGGTATCTCTGCCAGGTCTTGGATTATGTCTTATAGGGTAACCCTGAATGTTATGGGATGTTGGCTTATGGTCTTTCTAAAGCATTAGACTAAACTAATTTTTTAATGCACAGAAAAGTGGTTATATTACACATTGTTTACAGAATGCTTTTTGGACTTGGCTCATGGACCTGTAGCTTAAACAAGAACCTATCAAAAATAGGATCAGCAACCCTCATTGATTTTTATTATTTACCCCTTTCCACTCATAATCTGCATGTACAAGGAAACTCTAGAGTGACCACAAGGAGTAGCCAGGGCTCTTTCTGGTGGGAGAGCTGAGGTGGGATAGATGGAAAATTGGAGGAGCTGCGCTATGCAAAGGCAGGACATAGGACCCGTGGGCCAGGAGAGCTGTGCTTCTGCAGGCTGTGGGTGGGCGCAGGGTGGGCTCAGCTGTGTGGGGCAGGTGACAGTGGCCCAGGGGGGAGGTGAGAGGCTTGGACAGGGCCAGCGCTGGGGGGGGGTGCTAAAGTGAACTTTGGGGTGGCTATAGCTGCTCAAACCCCTGCCCAGTGCCACCCCTGGGGGTAGCCCTACCTAAGATGGAGGCCCCCTTTTTAGTTTTAGAAAAATATCAAAATATCAAAGTAACTCTTTTGTTTCATGTTATTTGCATTTTAAAATATCCAGAGTGGCATCTTTAATTACCAGAATAAAGTCCCAAATTTCTTCCATAGTTAATTCAGGAAGAACCACAGGAGGGACAAAGCTGAACTGTTCACATCTCTTCTTATTATTCTTGGTCACACTCCCTTCTGTGAAACTGTAAATACAATATCCAGAGTTGTTTTAGGCTTTAAGAAGAAGAATTCATGCACAATCACAGAATCATAATAAAAACAGGGCTAGAAGGGACCTTTGGAAGCCATTTAGTCTAGTCTTTGCTCAAGACAAGACCAAATGTTTGTCTAACCTGCACTTAAACTTCCCTTGCTAGATACCACAGCTTCTCTAAGTAATCTCTTCCAGTGTTAACCCATTTGTTTTCTTCCTTTCTTTCAGCTTTTGGCTTAGGTCAACTTTCATTTAATCAGTGTTAGAAAAGAATGAGAAATGTTGGCATTGCAGTTTAAGGCAGTGATTTGAAGTTCTAGTTTAAGTTTTCATGTAAGATATAAACTTGCTGTGAAAACTTGGGCAAGCTACTGAAGTGATCTGTTTTTCTCTTCTAAAAATCAAGTTAATCCCATGTCATGCTGTTGATGTAAGAATAAGCCCTAAATAGTAGGGCTGTGCAAAGCTTCGGTAGCTAACTTGATTCAGAGGAGATTCAGCCCGATTTGAGGATGGAAGCTCCAAATCTGAATCCGAATCTAATCAGGAGACCAAGTAAAAGCTCCAAATTGATTCAAAGCATCCAAATCGATTCAGAAAAGATCCAACCCATTCAGAGATTTGGCCAAAGACTAAACAGGCAGCCTCCAGCTGGTAAGTCTGTTGGGGTTGGGGGAAGG
>NW_017729022.1:76918733-76945390 GCF_001723915.1 Gavialis gangeticus
CTCTCATTACTCATGATTTAATCACAACGTTTAAGCATTAGCACCACTTTGGCCTGTCATGTTCTCTGCCTACAGCACAATGGTACAGCACAATCTTTTGAGGATTGTCATACGTTAATGTAACAAGACTCTGCGCTGTAGTAGCTGGGCGAAGCTTAGTGGCCTGTGATATACCGGGAGTTACACTGTACGACTTGAGGCTCCCTTCTGGCCTTAAATGCCAGGAGCTCATAATGTTAATTGAGGTTGTGGGAAGGGGGAGGGAAGGGGCATGGCCAAAGGAGGAATTGCGACAAGCTGCACAGTTGGGGGGGGAAGGGTGCATTACTCAGGGATGGGTGGTGCTGGATGCAGGTGCAGCAGTGCTGGGAGCAGGGGCTCTGTCCTGCTGCCGCTTGTCCAGCTGGGGCAGCGGGAGCAGGATGCGGGTGCAGCTCTCTCCAGGTGGAAGGGGGCAAGCAGAAGCAGGGCATAGCCCCTGCTCCCAGGACTGCCTTACCCACATCCCGCCCCTCTCTGTGCCAGCTAGCAAGCAGCGGCAGGGCAGATCCTCTGGTCCCAGCGCTGATGTGGGCATGGAAGTGCTGGGAGTGGGGGCTATGCCCTGCTGCCGCCTGGAGTGAGTCACTCCTGCATCATGTCTGCTCTTCCCTGCACCGGCTGAGCAAGCAACAGCAGGGCATAGCCCCCATGGCTCCCCCTGCCAGGACCAAGGCAGGCATGGCCAGAGCAGCTGCAGGAGAAGCCCCCATGGTTGCCCTGCCCAGTGCCATCCCCCTTCCAACCCAGCCTCCTGGCACTTAAAGCCCTGCACTCACCGGCTCCGGCAGTGGTGATTGGGGGCCTCTGAGGGCTCATGGCAGGGCCCCTCATGCAGTGCAGAGCAGTGGGGGGTAGTGGGGATTGCCCTTCCCCTGCCTGGAACCTGTGCAGCAGCTGCCCCATGGTGCAGGTGCAGCACAGTTGGGCAGACAGCTGCAGGCTGTCTGAGAGCTGGGGCAGCTCCACCTGTCAGCCGGAGCCCAGCACCACTCAGCCCCAGCAGCCCCAGGTCCCAGACAGTGCGCAGCGCCCTGCCAAGCTGCACTGCACCCACACCATGGGGCAGCTGCTGCGTGGATGCCAGGTTGGGGAGATGGGGGCGCCCCCCACTGCCCCACACTGCACGGGGGGACTTTGCCATGAGTGCCCATAAGCCCCAATCGCTGCTGCTGCAGCTGGTGATTGCGGGGCTTTTTTTTTATTCTTCAATTGCTGGGATGCTGGAACCAGGCGGGGCAGCCATGGAGGGGGATGGGTGGGGAGAGAGATCAGGGAGTGGGGGCTGAGCAGCGGGGGCTCTGCCACATGGCCCCAGAGCCCCCACAGCCGCTGCTACTGGCAGTGAGTGTGAGGGTTTTTTTTGTGTTTTTTTTAAAGTGCCAGGAGGCTGGAGTGAGGCTGGGGCTGGGGCTGGGCAGGGCAGCCATGGAGGCTTCTCCTGTGGTTCCCCCTGCCCGGGGAGAGGCAGGCGCAGTCGGAGGAGCCGCAGGAGAACCTGCAGCCACTTGGCTGTGCGTGCCTCTCCCCGGCTGATCCAAATCACTGAATCTCTCCAAATCAGTGCTGAATCTTCCGAAGCTGATTTGGCCGAATCGATTCAGGACAGTGACCTGAATCTCCGAATTGAATCACTGTCCTCTGAATTGACTGAATCCGAATGGAATACTTCCCTATTTGCACAGACCTACTAAATAGGTGTGCTTGTTTAGGCACGATAGTGATTGGGATCATCTACCCGGATTGCACTGGAGCCAGTTCAAGACTCCTGCGTGGTGCTGGGACTGGAACAGGCTCTTGGCTTATTGTTGATCTGAGTCCCTGCATGGTACCAGAGCTGATTCAAGACTGCCAGCAGCAAAGCCCTGGCTTGCCCCATGGAGCTAGTGACTGGAGTGGCCTGTGCTTGGCTTCCTGTACCTCCCTCCACCCACTGCCCATGACAGAGACCTGGCTTGCTCTGGCAGGCCAGAAGCAGGTGGTCCTGGCCTGTGCAGTGCTGGGCACATGATGGGGAGGGTGCTTGGGGGTTGCACAGGCAGATATGCGAGCTGCAGTGCCTGGTGCTGGGGTTAGGGTCAGGGGAGGACAGGTCATAGCTAGCTCCAGCCCTGTCCAGAGCAGGCTGAGATTATAATGTTGCTTAGAACACAGTCTTTTTAATATGGCATGGTAATGCTTACTACAATCTAAATAAAACCCGTGGTAAATGTCCTATGTGACAAAGCCCATAGAAAATTACATTTCAGTTGATTTACAGCCTTGTTAGATCAGTGACACTCAGTGCTAATGGCCTCATGAACAATCAGTGTTATCCAAATTACTCCAACAACATACACACCTTTTTGGTGAATTGTGGCAAAAAGTTTTGGTTGGAAAAAAGAAAACTGCATTACTTATACTGTAATTGGGGCAGTCAGTTCAAGTGTTGCATTACTCATGATGGCAGAAAAAGTACACCCAATAAACATATATTTTTTTAAAAAAACATTTAAAAAAAACGAAGCAAAAAGACCACTTCAGGAACAACTTTAAGAAAATTTTCTGTGATGAGCTGTAGGCAGTAAATTGAACAGATGCGTATAGATCAGAACCTATGCCTGTGTTGAGGTGCAGGTGTGCAACACATTTATACCAGTGTAAATGTGGAGCAGACAATGCCAGCTTTACATCAGTGTCAGTCAATCCCACATAAAATCAGGAGTAACTATACCCTAGTGTAGGTTACACAGATGTACAGGTTGCGTGTCCACCTCTCTAGTTAGCTTCATCCTGCAGTAAGTGTTTGCTCTGTGCAAACAAGCTATTATTGGCTTTCATAAGTGCCACCTAGTGGTGACTTATTGATAATCTGTCCACTGTACAAATGTACAAAACCAATGTAAGCTACACTGAAGTTAACGTGTCATATGTCTGCACTCCTAAAGTTACTCGACATATACTGAACATGAAATGTGTAGTTATAAGTGTATGTGCAGTATTCATAAACATATTGTAATGAACAATTCAGGATGCTTTCTAGACTTGGCTTATGGTCCTGTAGCGTAAACATTAACCTGTCAAAAATAGGGTCAGTAACCCTTATTGATCTTTATTATTTACCCCTTTCCATTCATCATCTGTATGTACAAAGAAACTGAAAAGTAACCACAAGGGGTAGCCAGAGACAGTGCCAGCCTCTTCCCAGTGGGGGAGCTGAGGTGAGCTAGGCAGAAAATTGGGGGAGCTGCACTATACAGAGGCAAGACATGGGCCCTGCGGGCTGGGCCAGGAGCACTGCGCCTCTGCTGGCTGCAAGCGGGAGCGTGGCAGACTCAGCTAAGCAGGGTGGTTGGTGGTGGCCCAGGGGCAGTGGTGGGAGGGGTGGCTATGTGGAAGGGGGGGAGGGACTAAGGTGAATTTTGGGGTTGCTGTAGCCCCTCCTTAGTCCCTGCTCCCACTCTGCACAGTTACAGAAACACTGGGAGCCTTGGTTACAGGACCATGAGCCAAGTCTAGAAATCCTTTGTTATTTATATTTTTAATTTTCACTGAGTCTCACCATAATCAAATCATGTAATTATCTCTTGTACTGGTATTTTAGTAAAACTGGGCTTTGGAGCATGAGTAGACAAAGCCTGGAAGCTGCATTTGCTTAGTATGATTTCAGATTAAACAAGTTAGCCTTTTAATCTCTACACTAAGGCCTCAGTTTATCAAGGCACTTAAGCACATGTTTAACATTAGAGCATGTTAATAGCCCTGTTACTTCAACAGGACTAGTCCTGGGTTTAAAATGTGGTACATTCTTCACTAGTGTATTGAACTGGGGCCTAAGATCCATCACCTTACAAACTGAGGCACCAAAAAATTGCTTTGTACAATCAGTGATCAAATTTACTTTCTTCCCAAAGGCTGTCTTTTTGTACTGCTTTTCTGGCAGACCACCAGGCATGTATGTATATTGAAAGTATACATCCAATTCTAAAAGATATAATACTGTTCTTGGTTCTTTGGACACTTAGACCTTTACACTAAATGGTGGTAGGTCTATGAATGTTTGGGCAGGTAGTCATTGGATCCAGGTTGTGACTTAGAGCCTGGGTGGAATTAGTCCTTCTTGTTTGTGGTTGGTATTCATCCAGATATCTTTTCTAGGTGTGGTTTAGATATATCCACCCATTGTGATATTCAGTTCGAGCTGCAGGTCAAATGAAGCCAGAAGTTGAGAACATTTTCCTGAATTTAGGGTCCAGACTATACAATGCATTTTGCATTGTTTGCACGAAGTGTTGTCCATGTAGATCTGACACTTCACCGAAATTTACCCACAAGGGAGAGCTGGCTGGGAAAAGACTGATTTGAAACAATTTTTTAAAATCAAGATAATTTCACAGAAGTTGTTTGAGATATAGATAGATATCTATCTATAGATATATAGATATAACCGAAATTTGGTTTAAAAAAAATCTATTTTTCTGCAGTAAAAAACCTGTTTTCTGGCATTCTACTAGCTGGCATTCTCTATTAACCAGCAGTGTGCCACTGCCATGCCGCTGCCATTCACCACTCTGCCCCGCTGCGTGCAACCACCCTGTGCTGCTGTTGTGCCACCACCATCCACCACCCCATGCTGCTGCTGCATGCAAGCTGCGTGCAACACCCCCATGCCACTGCCATCCACCACCCTGCACCACCGCCGCTGCTCAGTCGGGGCAGGGGGCAGGATGGAGCTGCAGGTGGCTCATTTGTGGGCACATGGGGACAGGGCTGGCGTGTGTGTGGCTCCTGCCGCTGCATGCACTTCTGGGCAAGCATGGTGGGGGGTGCTCCCTGGATCTGTGGGCTTTGCCCCGGGCACCAAACTTCCTTGCCACAGTACTGCTGACAGCTTTTCTAAAGTAATGAACAAACCAACAAAATGATGACCTCAGTCAGCCTTACAATCTGGAGGTGTATGCGTGAAAAAAATGAGTGGTACTGTTAGGGAGCTGGTGTTATCCCGTGGATAGGCCGCTGCCCGAGGATTTAGGTAATCTGGTTTATATTCTCTGTTACACCGCTGAGGAACTGCATGAATTTGAGTAGCACCCCTCCTCCCCGCTTTACCAGCTTCCTGCCATTTGTTTGCCTTGTCTCTTTAGAAGGTAAACTCTTCAGGGCAGGTCGTTGTTTGCTCTATGCTTGATTAGCGCAACAAAGCCCTGATCTGGGTTTCAATGTCTAGAAGCTTCTTGAACAACAAAAGCCCTAAATATTGCTAAACAGGGCCATTCCATGCTGATGCCCATTATTGAACCAAATATGGTAGAGCTGGGTGAATCTGAGGTAGAGATACGCAATGCCTGGGGCTTGGAGCATAATTGCATGTTTAGGGAATAGCTTTTAATAAAAATGCCCTTTCTCCCGCTGCCCCTCCTCCTCCTCCCCCACATGATGACAGCATTATTGTTTTATTTATTTTATTTCTAAAGTTACCAAACTTAGTTTGACAGGATTAAAAATAAAGTAATGACCCTCCTCTGTTTTGACACAGCAGGACCTGCTTGTGCTGAAAGTCATGGCCACATCATGTATATCATATCTTACCCAGAACTGCCGAGGGTGTGTTCCAGGTTGATGCGCTGTTGAATAGCTTATAATTTCTGTCCTTTTTGTCTCTTTTGTGTGACTTCAGGCACCTGATCATTAATGTCATCTTGGTTAAGGAGCTAGGTCCCCATTTCCATGGAAACCCAATGAAATGGCTTTGGAAGCTTAAAGGTCCTTTATTTATCTGGTAGCATTTTTGTCTCCCATTTAAGCATTTAAAACAAAGGAACAAAAAGTTCTGAAATGTAATAAGAGATCCTGCGTTAAATGAGGTCAACAGGTATAAAAGTGGATGACATTTAGCTTTTTCTTTCCTTACTCCTGCAATAAAAATACCAGCTAGTGAAAATCAGCATAGATATCTTGAAATCAATGAATTATGCAAGTTTAGAGCAATTAAGAATCTGTCCTTGAGGTACTGGTAGAGTAGTCTCCCAAGGGAAATGAAGGAAATCTCATTGTTTGAGAAAGAATCCAATAGAATAAAACATTGAAATGTCTATTGTCGGTATCAGTCCTTCATTTGGTGGCTGGGTAGATGTACAAGATCAGAGATTCCCAACAAGGATGCTGTGAGAACCTTTTAAGACTGTCATGCAAGATTAACACTGTTAGGTATGCAAACGTGATTGACAAGATAGACATAGAGATTTCAAATAGGAACTCGTAATGTCAAAAACATTCTGGTCTGGTGTTCTTTCTGAAATCTTTGTAACAAAGAATTGATCTATTATTTTTCCATACTCAAGAAATGAGTGAAAGCTAAGAGCTGGCATTTTTCAAGGGCTGCCTTGAGTCTAATAAGGTCGAGAACCACTGAACTACATGATTTAAGTGGTCTTTTCTGTCCCTTATTACTCAAGCATTCTTTGCATTTTTTCTGTACTATTTTCAGTATTCAAAGTCAAAGAAAACTAATTGTGATGTACCAGCAAATGTGGCACAAAATGACATTTTTCAGTGAAAAAGAGGAGGGCTGCATGAGAGAATAAATGTTTAAAAACAGAGTAATAACCCAATGGACACTCGAGTGTGTTTTCTGTGTACAAATTCACTGCCTCATTCAATGGGTTCTCTGTATAATGCAGAGGCGATCCATTTAACTCAGCTGCAAGGCCTGCCTTTATGAGGATCCTTTCTTTACAAACAATAGTTCCACTTGTGCTAAGTAAAAATTACAAGAGCAGTAAATCTGCTAATAACACCCTTATTTTATCAGTAACAATGCAGTTAGAGTACATGAGGCAAGAGGAACACAATAGTTGGCTATTTTTCCCATGCTGGAGCCAGCCACTGGCATAATGAGTTAAAAATAATATGTTCTTTAGTAGATTTTTGAAGCGGTGATGAGGAAACCTTACTGAGCATGGATAAGGCCCTACTTCTACAATTTCTTAGTTAAAAATTAAATGCAGTGATAGTGAAGTGGTGAGATATGGTAAGTTGTTTTTTATGGGAAATGCACTGCTTAAATCCTTCAGTATTTTATCGCAGTTGCTCAAAACTTTCTTCTAATGTGATTGTGTAAACTGTTCTGTTTTGGACTGCCACTGTAGAATGCTGTGGCTGTTTAACATTTTTGGTTTGGAATAGCTGCAACATAGATTAGAAAGATAAGCAAAATACCTAGGGTTTTTAACAAATGGCATGGGCAGCCTCTATGTATGGTGCACAACAAATTTGGGAGAGAGAAGAAAACAGTGGCAGATAAGTCAGGGAGCAGAAGCACAGGGAGCAAAAAGCAGAGCAGCAAGTTGGGCAAGGGAAGAGGACTGGAGTGGCATGTGGGAAGGGTATGGGATTTACCTTGAGGCCCAGCAAAAAGGCTGGCTCCCACTGGCTTATTAAATAGAGCTCAAATTCTGACCCTATTGAAGTCAATGAAAAAGCTCCTATTGACTTCAGTAGGGTCAAGATTTCATCCCCATGTGTCACTATCCATATTAAAATGTTTCCAGCACCAACAAAAACATTACCAGACAGAGTCAAATCCCTACCACAGTCTAATGGATGTCTCTATCGTTGACCTTAATGGATGTCGCACCTGCTTGTTTCAAGTCTGACCTTGTCTTATATCAATAAAAACTGTCATACAGTTCTCCACTACAACTACTCAGTTCTTTATAATAATGATGATGATACGCCTAACTGGCCTCCCTGATAAATTGACTGAGGAGCTCTCCAGATGATAAAACTTGAAGTGCATGATGACACACATGTGATATTTCATCTTTAAATGGTGGTTCAGGGGGCTATTGCGTGAGGCTGGAAGTTAGGATATTCTGGGTGGTATTCCTGGCTCATCATCCACTTGCCATGTGACCTTGGGAATATCTTCTGTAAAGCAAGGATCTGTAACTTGACTCTGGATTCTGTGGAGATAGAGGAATTGGTAAAATGTCCGCTACCTTTGACGGTCTTTGGATCAGGCCCTCAAGGTGCTTATTATTGTATTTGTTAGTAAAACATCCTAAAACAGAACAGTCATCATTTAACGGAAGAGAGGTATGTGAGAGTGTGGGTGGTGAGTGGTGTGAAAGATGGATCACCACATTTTGCTAATGATTTAAAAGCAAGAGAGGCACCCCAGAAAAGGAAATGTTCAGACAGATTACAAAAGCATGGAAGGATTGGGATGGGCAGGAAGGAAATGTTCCATTACAGAGACCACCAGCACCAAACCTGAAAGGTAAGATGCTGGGTGACCTTTGTGAGAACAGCTCCCCATGTCTTGAGTGGAGGTTTTCCTGCCTCACTGTCTCATGTACCCATTACAGATTGGACAGGCTTTGGGCTTTTAGTGTCCATTTCAGAGTAGGTTATTTGATATTTTACTGTACATAAACACTTCCTTTTTCATGGGACTTGTCTGTACATTACAGTAATCCCCAAACATTGTGGAAAAGTAGAAAAAAAAGCCCCTCCTATTTCAGCTACCTGGCAGCTACTTGGAGTCCAGGGTGGTAAAGCTGTCTGAGACAGCCCAAAAGGAAAAAAGATTGTCACCCAGGAAAGTATGTACCTGTTTAACCAGAGCTGTAAGTTTAAACTGAATTTATTTAATGTTGCGCTTCTAGCAGTTTGAATAGGCATTTTCCTCACCGTAATCAGGAACAAATTGAACCCATATCACAAGCAGATGCCATTAAACTGAAATAAGAATTTCCACACAACGGAAGTCTCTCTAAATGAGTTTGTATACTGCTGTAGATGAAGATAATAGGGTGCAAGAATGTATGTGTGTGTCTCTTTTGCTGTTCTGCCCTTCCTACTGCTTGCTTTATAGTATGTCACAACCTCCTTGCCTTTCATGGAGAATAGATTTTAACCCCTGCCCTAATTTTAATGACAGCTTGATTTTTTTGGTAAGTTAAGATTCTCAACAAGTGCTTAAAATTAATTTGGTACTTGACAGATGTGATTTTTCAAAAACTTGAGATTATTAGTCACCAGTTAAGATGCAAGTGTGTGTGTGTGTGTGTGTGTGTGTGTGTGTGTGTTGGCGGATGGAGTGGGGCCACCAACCTTCGTAAAATTGTTATAGATTGATGGTACTTTAATAAAGTGAAGGTATTTATGCCAGTTATACCACCTGAAGATCTGATCGTTTGTTTTTAATAGGGCTGTTTCAGGCCTGTTCACATTATAAAGGCATAGGCACATTAAACCCTCTTGTAGACAGTCCTACAGGAGGACACAAATCACTCGTGAAATCTTTGTGGTGCAAGTGGCATTTTAATCAAATTATTTCTAACATGATTCTCATTCTTGTGCTCTACTAGATAAAAGGGTACTGTGTCTTCCTCATTCTTGTGTATTGCATGCATTTAAGAGCTTTACTGTCGTATTCAGTTTACAGATGTTACCTACTGGTAATGGCAAAGGTATTAACAAGCAGTTATAATTACCTCCCCAGTGGCTTTTTCTCAGTAGAAACTTTCCTTAACCTTTTAATATCTCTTTATGGCTTGTATGTATTAACACTACTGTTATGAAGTGGCAGTGGCTGCAGAATTGTCATGGCAACTGCTCTGACAGGGATCCTAATAAGGATGATTCTTGTGGTTGTATTAACTTTTAATAGGTAATGTGTTGCAAAATTTGGAAGAATTGATGATGCCTCTTTCTCAATCATCACATAGATGCTTGCATACACTTTCTTTCTGTTTGGAAAGAGCCAGACGTGCAGCACCACACTTGGTCATTTTCTTTTTTTAGTACCAAAAATTGCAATCTGTGGTTCATCAAACTATTGTAAAAGTCTTCATGCCATAAACCTTCTTGTTATATAGCTAATAGTTGACTGATAAACTCTGTGTGCAAATTAAAGGGAAAGTGGTATACTAATAAGTATATTTCAATACAAGAAAAAGCAGAAATGATTCTTCTGTAAGAGTTTTTTGATACATACTGGGTGCATCTATATGTGTGCTTTAATGCTTATTAGCCTATTTTAATGTGCATTAAAGCATCACAAAAAAGTGAGCTTTTGCTAATGTGCATTAAAATAGGCCATTGCACTTTTTCTAGTACCTCACAATAAAGGGCATTTTTACACATGTAAGTACCTCTGTGACGCTTGCAGTTGTATAAACAGTGATATGCACGTCAGTGCTGAGCAAATGGCGGTGGTGCACTTTTGAACTAAAACACATAGAAGGTGCATTAGTTTAAAAGCACACTGCTGCCATTTTCTGTGCACTAACACACATTTTCCTGCTTATACAGTTGCACGCTGCACATTGCACTTCGCATTAGCTTGTGTGTGGAGCAGACTTGATTAATCAAGTTTGCTCCAAAGTGGCAGATCTCCAGTGTGTTGCAGGACAAAAAAATATGTGTATAAATGCCTGGAGGTACTAAATTTAAGGTGCACTAGCATTAATGAATGTGTAGACGTTCCTACAGTCTGTATTGTGCGTAGTAGGGCTGTGCGAAGCTTTGGGTGCTGATTTAATTTAGAGGAGATTTAGCCTGATTTGATGGCCGGATCTCTGAATCCGACCTGAAACAGGACACCAATTAAAAGGTCCAAATTGATTCAAAGCTCTCCAAATCTGTTCGGAAAAGGTTTGGAGAGCTTCGGAGATTCGGGCAGTCCCCGCTTGCTGCAGCAGGGAACTGGATCCAGACTCTGCGCTGATAATTAGGGGGTGGAGGAGAGGGGAGGCAACCATGGGGGGGACCCCTGCCTGCTCCCCCAGTCCTCCTGAGTGCCCACTCTCCTGGCCTACCCCCCATGGCTGTCCCACCCGACCCCAGGTCCTGGCTTTTTAAAAAAAAGCCCTGCCTTACCAGCTGCTTCCAGGTGGGGGGGGTGATCCCCACTGCCCCCCACTACCTCACGCTGCATGGAGGCTCTGCCATGAGCCACGCTTCCAGCCCCCCCCATGGCTGCCCCACCCTCCCCAGCTCCCAGCTGTTAAAAAAAAAAAAAAAAAAGAGGACTAGACTCTATAATCTTCTGAGGTCCCTTCCCGCCCTAATGTCTATGAAATCTGTGGGGAAAAAAAAAAGCTCTGAACTCACCGGCTGCTGCAACAGGCTTGGGGCTTATGGGGGCTCGTGACAGAGTCCCTCCTGCAGCATGGGGTAGTGGGGATTGCCCCCCTGCCTGGCAGGAGCCAGTGAGTGAGGTCAGAGGGCTTATGGCAGCGTCCCCTACACAGAGGAGGGCAGAGGGGATCGCCCCCTGCTTGGCAGCAGCTCGTGAGTTCTAGGTTTTTTTGTTTTTTTGTTTTTTAAAGAGCTGGGGCCAGGCTGGGCAGCCATTGATGGGGCTGGGAGAGTGGATGGGACTGATTTGGCAGCTGCCAAATCTCCAAATTGGATTTGGCCAAATCGATTTGGGATGTTGACTGGAGTCACTGAATTGAATCACTGTGCCCTGAATCGGCCGATTCTGAAGCGAATACTAGCTGCTTTGCACAGGCCTAGTGCATAGTTTCTTTCTTGCCATATTTTACTTGCTTGCTCACTCTCTCTTTTGGATCTCGGTAATCACAAGAGTGATAGCAGGTTTTGAGGCCTCAGAACCCTGGAGTGCCTGCATATTGCTTTGTTGACAGTTTTGTATATTGTACTTCATATGTTGTGTGTCACTTTTTCAACTACTGTAATCTGGCTTAATTTTACTGACCTTTGTAGAGCTCTGATGCAAGTGTTTCACAACTGATTGCAGTGGTACTGTTTTCAATGTTCTTGAGCGGTTTAGATTTCCATGCTAAGGAGTATCAGATTTCACAACTTTTGTGTTACATCTGTGAAGTGGTCTCTCTTAGGACAACCTTGCAGGGCACCTTCCAACTCTCTAATCTCCTGTAGCCATTTGATACAACTTTTTTTATTGTTGCTATAGCAGTACTAATTTTGCTGTTATTTTGTGCATGCAGGACATATGCATCATATCATATAGTTTCTATTTTAGTAAGTGTTGGGGTTTGTCTTTTAAATCAGGGTTGTCCAGCTTCTAAGGGGTTAGGGGCTGCACTACTAGGGGCCAGAGGCCCTCAGGCTGAGTCAGGGTGTGCCATGGGTTCTTCTGCCACTGTACTGTGCCACCATGCCTTCCACCCATTGCACCGTGTGCCCATGCCCCACCTTTCCAACTTGCTGCACCATGTGCTTCCACCAGTACTGCTCCACTGTGTGCCTCCATGGCCCTCAGCTCCCCTAGTTACACCATGCTACACTACTCTGTCGCCTGCGGTAGTATAGGTAACGCAGCCAAAGTCAGAGGGGAGAGAGGGAGCCTGGAGTCTCCAGCTGCAGTTGTAGCAGGAATGATGGGGAGGAGCAGTGGTTGGGCAGCAGCCTAGGGGCTGCAACTTTACCACTCATGAGCCACCAGTTACACAGCCCTGTTTTAAATGCATCTGTGTAAAAATAACCAAGGGAAAGATTCTGATAGTCTTAGTTCTGTTGAATAATACCTTATTCTTCTTTTTAGCAGGGCAACTTGTAATAAGGCCAGTTGAGGAGAAAGGTGCTACTGGTCCTGAGTCTGGAGGAGAGACCTGGTTTCAAATATGTTTCACATATTAATATTAATAAATCTTTAATTTGTCTGAGTTGTGCCTGTTCTGTAAATGGAAGGCTTCAGTCTCAATTTTTGTCAATTTTCACTTTTTGTTGGTCATTGAATTTAAATGAGAAGAAACCAAACAAACTGGAAAATAGTCTTTAATAGTAATAATGAACAAATACATACTGTTTTCTCCAATCCAAAGATGGTTCCCTTTAAGGCTGAAGGTTTCTGCACTGTTCTGCACTTTAGAGAATCAGATCCAGATCTACAAGAGGTAAAGCAACACTGAAGTCATTAGAGTTATACCAGTTTACAGCAATGGAAGGTTTTTTGGTTCTAAAGAGACTTGCTCACCATGAAAGCCATGTTTTTCTGAAAATGTTGTATCTAATATACATACAGCGAGGCTTTTGTAACCAAGAAAAGAGTAGAGGGAAAAAATATTTCCCTTCACTCATTTGTTGACATTTTGACAGTACTTTGTGTGTATATAATCTGTTGGTCAACAAAGAGGAAGAAATGAAATATTTATAGATATGAATGAATGCAATTTTAAGCAAGAAGACAAATTAATATGTGCTGCTTTTAGAGCATGTTATAAAAAATGGACATATTAGAAAATAGTCAATTATTAAAAAAATAGAGTTGATTGTGTCTCTTAACCGTATCTGGAAGGGCTGGTAATGAGCTCTGAAGACCCAAGCTTGCTTTTGTGTCAGGATGATCACTGTTCTAATCCATGTTATGTTGGCACTTTTTGGTCTTGGTGTTGTCCTGAAAGCTCTCTTAATCAACGACTCAAAATAGACGTATTCACATCTCCATGACAACTGTCTTTCAGGGTTAGAAGAGAGTAAAGTACACTGTCTTTTGATTGATAGCACCTTAGACCTTCAGCATTGTACCATATTAGTGGCAGCTGCTAGCTGAAGGCGGCGGGTTCGCTATACAATGCCAACAAGACTTGTAACATTATATTACATCCTGTTTTCTTTTTAATCTGACATGAAAAGTACTTCCTTGGGGCAATATGTTAGGGTGGGATAGAACATTGGATTTTAGCTGGCTAAACAGAAAATTAAAGTTCTCAAGGAGACGTGGATTTAGAACACAAGTATTTTTGTTAGAGGACTCATTCGTATTCAGGGGCAAAAGGAACAAGCGTTTACATTTTGTAAACATACAGTTTATTTTAGTGTTAATTCCTCACTGCCTGTGTGCCTTTCTGTATTTCTCCTTGAGATATTGTAAGTTTTGGGAGTTAGCTGTGTTTTTTTTTTCCCCTCAAGATCAACAGAGGAAAAAAAGAGCAAAGGAAAAGGCACTCAAGAGATCTTGTTACTCATGACTGGAGTGCAAATAATGGAAGAAAGAAGTAATACATTTAGTTTAAACTGTTTCTTTAACTGTACGTGAATCCATGGAGAAAATTCACATCAGGCATAATTACTTTGGTTATTTCTGAGCTATCAGAGTAGGGTGAAGGGGTCTATTCTGAATGATTCTTTGATGACCAAATCCTTCAATTCTCACCCTGGGAAACTCCTATGATCTTGAAAGAGGGTTTCCTTCCATAAGGGGCTTAGGATTTGGCCCTAATTCTCTGTGGCCTTATGCAAGTCCTGTTAAGATAAATGGGAATCTTTTAGTTGAATTTGAGTTTTGAATGAGGCACTAAAAGAGCATAAAACTTTACGGAAGGATCATTCACATGGTTTCCAATTTATTTGCCTGTTTTGTACTTCCTGCAGTATGTCCTCTTTCCTCCCTCCTCAAGTATACTTTTTAATTTGCTTTAAGCACAGGAGTATTATTATGAGAGTTTGGGGAATACAGCTAGTTCACTCTTTTTCCTTTTATGAATAATATTTGTTTGTAACCTTCCACTTGGAATAACACTTACATTTTGCATCTGGAATACACTGTGCACCTGGATGCTAACATGTATATGCTCACGTAAAAAAGGAGCAGATAGATCATGTGGAACTCTAGACTGATGTAATCGACCAGAAGCTAGTATAGAGTTACCCCATGAAAAATACAGCTGTAAAAATATACTGTTGTAAGTTAAACAGCTGTAGATGTTCTGAGTCCACAGTTATTTTGGGGTAACCATTTACTCAATCTCTCATCAAGACCTGTTGGCAAGGTAAGAGAGCTTACTGTAGAAACTATCCTGGGATAACTGTGTACCTGATTATCTGTCTGCTCTGAATTGTGGTGTAATTTACATCAGTAGTGAACAAAATAGATATCAATGATATGGGTGTTACCAAGTGGGGTACCCACACCCCATATCTGGCAATTCATCAACATTGGCACATTAGATAGCTTTCTCCAACAATGGGGTTGCTACCCCTTGGCTTTCAGTGACTCTGTAGTCAATAATTTTATATGGGTATGGGAATGCCTGGGTGAAGAGAAGCAGGAAGTGTCAGAGACTACTTTTAGAAGTGACAGACCCTCTAGGCACAGAATCCTGTCTGTTCACCAGAAAGATTCCATCAGAGGACCTTGGGGTTGGAAAGGCTTTGAATTTCCCTTAAAGACACTGGCTAAATCCAAGGACTCTTTGGTATGTTGATGACATGGAAGGTAGGATTACATTTAGATGTGTGTGCATGGATTTGTGACTTTCTGGTGGTTAAGATAAGAGTTAAATTTATGTTTACAAGGATCCTGGGCAAAGCCTATATTCCTTACTTTACCTGTTACATGTCTTTGAAGAATTAAATGATAAATTGAGTAATGATGGGGGGAGAGTGACCCTAGGGGAGCATGCATAAATGATGGGCAAAGGTTGGAAAATCTCTGTACTGGTATTGAGGTGTAGGACAGTTGGACTGCAGAGTCTCATATCTTAAGTGCCTTTGGATTAATGCAACCCTGTGACTCTCTGCTTGGGATTGTAATGCATTTGTGGTAGTGAGTGAGAAGAGAAGAGTAGAGAGGAGTGAAAAATTTTGCAAGGAGCTAAACTGCTTTGCTTTAGAATAAAAGCAGATCTTTCAAATTGTTTGGAAAGACAGGCTAGAAAAATGAGTTATGAACAGTTCAAAAAGATGAGGTAATAGAAATGTACAAAGGAATGAAGCTGAACTTAAGACAATGAAAGAATCAAAGCTGATGAATTAATGTGGCTGCATGAAGCTAACCAGAGGTAAAATAGGGCACCAACCTCTGACCACCACCCAGCAGAATGGCCCAGTTCCCTGGTAGGGGATGCAGGCCAGAAAGGGCAAGGTAGACTTGGAGAGATTTAGAGGCTGCCAACTGACCCCAATCCAGTATTGTAGTCCTGGATAAACTAGGACAACCTAAATTTTAACCAAAAACATATATATGTTGTGGTAATTTATGTCAACCCTCCTTTGTTCTTGTTATGCCTGATACCAGATGTTTAAATAGACTATTTTCTGCCTGTGTTTGTACTAGTTTCAGCTTCAGGAGGGAAGACTTGCAGGGCTTGAACTCAGTGAGGCCTGTTTAGGAATCATGATTGGTAGCCAGGACTCTGTACCTCTTGGCCTTTTTTCAAGTATTATCGTGTTGTGAAGTAAATGTTGGCTTTTATATAGTTTAAGAGTGATGCTGCACCTGTGGTGGTCCAGAAATTATGTGATAGGCAAGGATTTCTTAGGGTGATATCTTTTATTGGACCAACTACGTAGTTATTGGACCAACTACGTAGATAAGCTTCCAAATGCAAAGCATTCTTCATTAGGTCTTTTGTATACAAACTGGTCAGGAACAATATAGGCAATCAGTTTGTTAATTTATCTATGCTTTTTTTCTTCCTTAATAATGATTGTTTAGAATTTACATGTCTGTACTAGCAGCGAAGATGCAAGGAAAGAGAATGTTTGCCTCAGTAAAGTATATTTTCTTTTTATTAAGGTTTGTGTCCTGTTACGACCCCTTGTTTGAAATCTTGTCCTGGAATATTGTTAAGATTTTGTGATTCTGAGACATGCCTTGAGTTTGACCACCCCTGTTTTAGAATATCCAGCTTATCTGGCTCATGTTGTCTGTGACCCTGTAACAGGGTGCCATTGCCAGAGCATTTGAGAACACCTGAAGACACCCCCAAGTCCCATTTTACTTTGAATTTTCTTCTGGGAACAGACTTCCCTTTGCTCACCTGCCATGACTTGTTGTTGCTTTGGGTTCTTCAAAGAGAGGCTGCCCCAGGGCTTCTCAGATCTGGTCTTGACTCTCCAATACCTGGAGGTGATGAGCTTATGTCTGAAGGGCTATTTGCATGACTCCAGCCTTCCCTTATCGTGCCCCATGCCTCACAGGTGTTATTTGCATCATCTGCTCACTCTGGGCTCTCAGCCAACACAGCTTTTGCCTCTTTTATATAGCCAAGCTGTCCAGAATCAGACCGACTGCGTTGGGCCTGGCTTTGAGGCACTAGCTTCAATCAGTATTCTGTTCTGTGGGCCCCTGGCCAATAGCTGCACTCCTGTGGCACCAGGCTCTCTGGCCCCTATAGCTGCACCCCTGTGGGTGCTAATGAGGCCTCAACCTCCCCTACAGCCTCAGCTGCAAACCGCCGGTTTAAACTGCAACATAAACACTAAGCCTCTGGGCTATAACAAAGAAAAAAAATAATAGGCGTATTTAGCCTGCTTATCCTTGGCTTCACGTCTCTGGGTCACTCTGCTTGGTGCTGTCACTTGCAGTGCTGCTTCACAGCTTCCTGGAGCCTTCAGAAGTCCACCCTCTGCCACAGCCTGGGCTGGCCCATGTGGCTAGCTTAGTCCAGAGTTTATATAGCTCTGGCCTGAGCTCTCACCCAGTCATGTGACAGCCCCAGTCAGCTGACTGGTCTGCAGGGCTATCCTTTAACCACTGCTCTGCTGGCGGGCTGTGCTCTAAAGACTCTGGTCTTAAAAGGGCTGCTCTGTTTCCTAGTATCAGGGCTAGAGTTTCCTTTTACAGACCCGTCCACAGGCTGGATAAATGGTGCAGGGCTGACCTCATGGGTTGGATCCGTGGACTTCTTCCACCTCTTCATGACAAGTGCAGCATCCATGGCACTTGCTCCAGCTGGTCCAGGCCTGCACCTCCATGTGCTCTGATCTGGCTGGATCACGACATGAGGCATGCAGATCTGGCATGCAGGAGATACAGAAAATGTACCCCCCACATGTCAGATTTAGCACCTGTTCTGGCTGGTCTGGGACTGTGCCTTATGCACTGCCTACTCCAGGACCCATACTGCATGCTGGGCCCACCCTGGGCCAGCTGCAGTGGGTGCTGTGTTCTACTTGTGTCCTGAACTGGTCAGAGGAGGTATTATGTATGGCACAGTCCCAGACAGGCTGGATCAGGCACCAGGTGTCTGCATCCAGCATGCCAGTGGGGGTGGTCCTAGACTGGTGCCATGGGGGCTATCATTGGAGACTGGATGATGTGATTCTGTGGGCCAGATCCAGCCCACAAGCCGTATCTTTGACACCCCTATTTAAAAGCATCTTGAGCAACCAAGAAAAGAGCTTGTTTCTTGTACAGTTATTTTGTTACCATCTGTTTTATGGTTATGCTTATACCAGAATTGCAATTAAGACTTTCTCATGACTTTGTTTAAAAAAAAAAAAAGTATTTCTGTGCTGCATAGGGAAACTAATTGTTACCTTTTTCTATTCTTGTTTCTGTATTCAAAAAGAGAAGGGGTCTGTTTTACTTGTAGTTAGTTTCTGTTGGCCTTCTATTTTTAGTAAACTGAAAACGTATAAATGAATAGGCTAAAACAAATGCCCAATTTTCTTTAAAGGAAGAGAGAAATTAGAGAATATAGAGAAGCAATTAGAGATGCATATGAAAACTGTAATGAAATTTCCACATTTGTAGTCTAAATTGTGCCCAGTATAAAAAAAAAAATAAACACTTTGGATTAGCAGAAAAGAAGAAAATCCAAATTACTCCATCACACAGTTTGTATGTAGTCGTATCATTCTTAAATCATAACAATATTTCAGCTGGTATAAAATGACAGATGCCAACTGAAGATCTGGCCTGCTAGTCTCGCTGTTTAAAGTTAGAATAAAATAAAAAAGCAATATCAGAATGCTGACATTTTAAAGACAGGCAGGAAAACATCTCCAGTTATAGTGTCAAGACAAAAAAATCTCTTGTCATTTATTTCATTTCTATTTTTTTGGTTCCTAAATTGCTGACTATTTCATTTCTCTAGATGTTAGGTCTCAAAATCAAAAGTACATTTTATGCTACCAAGCAGCTTCTGGGAAAAAAGCCGTCTCTTCCATTTAAAAAATGTTCTCCTGAAAAAATACTTTTTCTATGTTCTTCATGCAGGCTGAGTAGTATGTATCCATGCAAGGAAGGATGTCATTTCATGTGTACCATTTAAATCATAGGAACATAGGAAGTTAGGGTTAGAAGGGACCTCAGGAGGTCATCTTGTCCAATCTCCTGCTCAAAGCAGGACCAACCCCAGCTAGATTATCCCAGCCAAAGCTTTGTCTGGCTGAGTTTTGAAAACCTCTAAGGATGGAGATTCCACAACCTCTCTGGGTAACCTGTTCCAGTGTTTTGTTACCCTCCAAGTGAGAAAATTCTTCCTAATATCTAACTTAAACTTCCCTTGCCACAACTTGAGACCATTGCTCCTTGTTCTGTCATCTGCCACCACTGAAAATAGTGTAGCTCCATCCTCTTTTGAACCCCACTTCAGGTAGTTGAAGGCTTCTATTAAGTTCCCTCACTTCCCTTGGCCTACTGGTAACATACCAGTGCAGCCCATATGCTGTTAGCATGCGTGACTGGTGCCTCCCGAGTCAGGGAGAGCACTTGCCCCCATGGCGACCAGTCAGCTGGATCTAAGAGGGAACACTGCCCGGAAGTGCCAGCGATGTGCCTGGAAGGGCCAGGGACTCACCCAGAAGTGCCAGTGGGCACTTCTCCTGGTGCCCACACTTCCCAGCCGGTGCTCTCAGAGGGGGGCATCAGTGCTCCCACCTGCCTAACCTGCCTGCTGCCTGGTGAGGAGGTGCACCAGCACTTTCAGGGGGTACACGGGCACCCCCATGCACCCTTTATGCATCGCCACTGGCTGTTAGCATTCTTGGCAATAAGGGCATATTGCTGGTTCATACTCAACTTATTGTCCACTGGAAGCCCCAGGTCCTTTTCTGCAGAGCTGCTGCCCAGTCAGTCACCCCGTAGCCTGTACTGGTGTATGGGATTGTTCTGTCCTCAGTCCAGGACTTCGCACTTGTCCTTGTTGAACCTCATGAGATTCTTTTTGGCTCAATCCTCCAATTTGTCTAGGTCACTCTGAATCCTAGCCATACCCTACAGCATATCTACTACTCCCTGCAGCTTGATGTCATCTGCAAACTTGATGGTGCACTCTATGCCATCTTCCAGGTCATTGATGAAGACATTGAACACTCCACTTGATACTGGCTGCCAACTAGACATCAAGCCACTGATTGCTACTCTTTGAACCTGATGTTCCAGGCAGTTTTCTATACACCTTACAGTCCTTTCATCCAGCTTATATTTCCTTAGCTTACCTGGGAGAATGTAGTAGGAGACCGTATCAAAAACTTGCTAAAAATCAAGGTACACCACATCAGTCTCCCTGAATCCACAGAGCCAGTCATCTCACCATAGAAGGCAATCAGGTTGGTCAGGCGTGATTCCATGCTGACTGTTCCTAATGACCTTTTTTCCTCCAAGGGCTTAGAAATGGATTCCTTGAGGATCTGCTCCATGATTTTTTCAGGGACTAAGGTGAGGCTGACTTGTCTGTAGTTCCCTGGATCCTCCGTTTCCCCTTTCTTAAATATGGGCACTATGTTTACTGTTTTCCAATCATCTGGGACCTCTCCTGAGTGCCATGAGTTTTCAAAGATGATGGCCAATGGCTCTGCAATCACTTCAGCCAACTTCCTCAGCACCCTCAGGTACATCCCATCTGGCTCCTTGGGCTTGTACACGTCCAGATTTTCTGTTCTTTCACCACTGAGGGCTGCTCACCTCCTCCTGAAACTGCTGCTTGGTGCGGTAGTCTGGGAGCTGACCTTGCCTGTGAAGCTTGAGGCAAAAAAGGCACTGAGCACTTCAGCTTTTTCTGTATCCTCTGTCACAATGTTGCCTCCTGCATTCAGTAAAGGACCCACATTTTCCCTGATCCTCCTCCTGCTACCAGCATACTTGTAGAAACCCTTCTTGTTACCCTTCACATCCCTTGATAGCTGCAACTCCAATTACCTTTTGGCCTTCCTGATTTCATCCCTGCATGCCCAAGCAATGCTCTTATAGTCTTTCCTAGTTAGTTGTCAAAGTTTCCCCTTCTTATAAGCTTCCTTTTTGTGATTTAATTTACTAAAGAGTTCCCTGCTAAGACAAGCTGGTCTTCTGCCATACTTGCAATATCTTCTCTTTAGCAGATGATAAAAATAAATAAAATAATCATATGCTTACTATCTTCATTTACAATTTGCTGTAAACAGTTTTCTGTCTACATCTGAAATGGCAGGAGTTCCAGATACAGGATCCTGAAAATATTCTGTGCCTGAATTCTTGGGTCAGATATGGTGTTGGGGAAATACTTTAGCACTCTGACCTGCTTCTCTTTCCAGACTAGTTTGAACAAGTTGCAGAACATGTTGCAGTTGGCCTATATGCAGATTTCCCATGTTTGTCATTGTTTACTCTGGCCAGCAATGACTATATTTTATGATTACAATCACTATATAGATTCTAGACACTTTAGAAACTCAGCAACCATCTCTTCAGTCTCTCCTTAACTCCACTCACATGAAGGTTTTTTGCTTTGACCTAGTTCAAGGCTTGCAGCTAGTTAGTAGCCTTGATAAGATCAAATGAAAAATATTGGGGTGTGTCCAGATGAGTGTGCACATGCCTGTTGTGGCATATTTGTAGTGTGGACTCTAAATTTGATACTGGGAAATCCTGGTATATAAAAAATAACCTGGTGAAAACCAGTGAAGCTGCTGAAAACCAGTGAAGCAACTGGAGGCTGGGTCCTCCAAGGAGATGCTCTTGCACCCTGCCAGAGCATCCCTATGCTTGTCTTCTTCCTTTGCTTGTCCAGACCGGTCTAGTTCCTGATGCCCAGTCAAAGGCTTCCTGGGAAGGGCATGGGGATCACTGGGGCCTGGGTACAGGGACAAGGAGCAGAACAGCAAGGCCTGGCACTGCTCAGAGACACAAAGCAGCTGCAGCAGGACTCACTCAGGACTAATCCAGCATAGCAGGAAGCAGAACACACTCCCTTATCAATCCCTCATTGTGCTGCTAGGGGACAGAAGCTGGCTCTGAGCAGTCTGGGTCAGTCAACCAAGGATGCCCTGTGCACTGCTGCCATCTGTTACTGGGCAGACTGAGGGAGCCTACAGGAAATGCTGAGATGTGTGTACAGGGCCCCTTGGCAGTATCAGTACTGTATGCTATCTATCCCTCAGGGGCTCAACATTCAAATATTCAATCAGGGGTCTCTGGGTATGTTTTTATATCAGAAGAACAAACTCAGAAGAATTCTTCCATGTCATTTGAACTTCTATACACAACCTTGGTGTGATAAGTTAATGAAGAAAGCTTAATTAATTAATTAATACATTTAGATGGAAAAGTTGAAAGTTTCTAGACATCAGAGGAAATTAAGTTCTGGAACAGCCTTATGGCAGGAGGAGTGTGGACAAGTAACTAAATTAGTATTAAAATGTGTCTCAGTAAAGGTGAATATGCAATGAGTTGCCTGCGATAATGACTCAGTGACTGAGGTTATCTCTTGCAGTCTTCTGTTTATGACCTTGAAATCTGAAAGCTAGAAAATGTCTATTTTTTTGCTTTTGCCTAATTCTCTGCAGCAGTAATAGTATGTCAAAGTAGCTTAACTTTTTTTTTTCATCTTATTAGACTCTTTTTGTTAACCTCTGCAATATGAATTCAACAGTACTGTAATGAGGGAGTGGGCAAGCAGAGCACCAACCACAGGCATTAGTTGGGAAGGGGGGCAGGGTGCCCAAGCTACAGTAGCAGCAGTCAAGGTTGGGTAAGACCACCTGGAGTTTAGGACCCTCTCCACCTTTTTGGCATTTCTGCCAAGGGCATGAAAATCACTAGTTATGCCCCTGGAATTGAAAACATAGAGGTAACTCTACAGTTAGTTTGGGTGACCTGATATCTGCAGCCCCACTGAATAATGGCATCTGGCCCAGATCTAAAAATATAACAATAATAATGTTGTGATATCTGTCATGCTGGGGTCTTTCAAAGGATTGTCTTTACTGTGCAGAGAAGGGAAAGCAAATTAATGCATATTTCCCCAGGAACAGCAACATAATTAGGGATGGTAGGACCCAGAATCCTCTGCTATCACATCATATAATCCCATTCATAATAAAACCAGGATAAATAAATCAAGAGAAAAAGAATGGTTACCTAATTGGATGGGGTGGAACAAATCAGTTTTTAAATTATATTTACAAACCTTGAGTTTAGCAACCAGAGCTCGCAATTCCAGTGTCCTGAGATTTAACTTCCTCCAACCTTACCTAATAGTTTAGTTTTTGATTAACTATCTGATTCTTTAGATCTAATCTTTCTTTGCCAACAAAGAGTTTCTTTGATTCCATTTGGGAAATTCTTTCTCCCTAAATAAACTGCTTTCAGTTTCCAGATGGACAAGGGTGATGATCAAACCAAGAGAATTTTTCTGGATACTTAGTGTCAGAGCACCCTCATGAGGACTTGAGTGCAAGAAGGCAGGTGTCTTTACTGATTTTAGAGAGGATGACCTTTTTATAGAAGAGGGAACACAGGGACCAAGAAATTAGGATGTCATTGAGTCCATAAATCACTTTTTAGGTAATAAATACTAGCAGGATTGGAACTTTAAGTGTGCATGGTATGAGATGCAATCAGTTGCTTCAGAATGACTGGAAGAGACCCAGAGTGCTGTTCTATGAACATAAAGCTTGAAGTCAAGTGTATGTTTGAAATATCCCTGACTAGTATTTTCATCTGTAGAATTAATCTGTACTGTGTAAGTATTGGGATTTAAATTGTGCAGCACCTAACCCACCTAACCTTTTCCTTAATCAAACAGACTCAGGTATCATGCACATTCATGACCCAAGGATGATAGGAAAAGGGAATGAGTACTCCTTATGATCGCACAAGAAGCTACCTCTTTTGTTTATCTGTTTTGTATAAAATAGCGTCTTGGTATGAAAGGGCTGGTAAGAATGGTCTGCAGCTTATTATCTCTGCTCTTTGGGTAGTAAGGAGTAAAAAAACCAAAAACCTTTCTTGGGAGAGATTTGCAGACCTTTTCAAAGGCATCCATTCATCTGCAGGAAGAAGAAAAGTGGCATCTCCATATTGTTCAGCTGGTTGCTTCATATTATAAAGGTCTCTGCTGTCTGTTAGACTCTCTGTTCTGCCCAATTACAGGGCACAGCACACTGTTTTTTGACACTCTGTAAACCTGGATGTTGGATCTAATTCTGTGCATGTGCCTTTCACATTCCTATCATTGTCTTACATTTTGCCTCTGAGTATCTCTACGTCGCTTTTATCACAACAAATTTATTATTTTGTTCACAGAGATAATAGTAAAAATCTAAGTATTTTCTTAGTGTTTGGTGGTGGTGAGGGACTGGAGGTGGGGGCTAAAAATAGCCTGGTGCCAGGGGGTAGGTTGGGAAATTGTAGCCCCAGAGCTGGGGCCAGTGGCTAGGCTTTTCCAGTCTCGGGGCTGCGCTGGGAATTGTATAGAAGTTCAGTTAGATTGGTTTTGCTGGACCCAGTCTAAATTAGACTACCTTGGAGGTACACTGAACTTGGATTGGGTCAGCCATTTTTGCACCAGTCTAATTGTCCTTAACTTCTGTACAGTTTGTACAGTTCATACTTAGATCAACTGAGCTAGGGATCTAAGTGTAAACTGTAACTGAGCAAACAATGTGAGATCTGGTGGTTATTTTGATGCAATCTAACCTCCCTGAATGCCTGTATGTACCCAAAGATTTGGAGACTGTTAGCAGAACCCAGGTAGTCAGGTACCTGGTGTACTACAGCAACCCTTTCCCCTTTGGAGTTCCTGCTTTCAGTCCTTAATTAGATCAGAAGTGGAAATTTGCTTCAATGTCTCCAGGTTAGTCTCTAGTGGACACTAACTGCCTGATTATCATTGTCTCCCCAAGAGGAAGACAGGGTTGTAACAGAGATTCTCAAAATGAGAACAGAGCTGAAATGTTTTACTGAGATGCATTAATTTCCACATAACTTTTATTGGAAGGTCTTTGTATTGGGGGCGGGGGGCATTTGGAAGAAGGGCAGAAGGCAAATTATAGCTGGATAGGGTCCTGGGTAGGAGAGAAGACCCAGGCTTAAAGACCCTGCCCTGCTTGATTTGGCAAGCGATGAAATAAAGGTCTCTGTTCTGAATCAGCCCAAGCAGGGATTGAACATCTCAGGCCCATGCCCAAAACACTGACATGCAAACAGTGACACGTACTGTTACCTGGATTACAGGTAACCTTGTGGGTGGGCTGCTGCTAAGAGGCAGAAACAGGTCTACAGCCCAATATTTTATTTGGTGGCACTTCAAAACACAAAAACAAACACCTGTCTGGCTCCCTGTGACAGCACAACATAGATTCTTACCTACACCAGCTGGGGGGACTCGAGAGGTGGGAGGAGGGTGGCACTAAGGTTGGCAGCAGATCTTGAATTTGCTGAGTTCTCCAAATTTCCCTCCAGACTACACCCAATATTTATAGATGGCTGGTTCTAATATTCTAATAAATGATCTCTCATTGGTTTAATTTAAATTACTTTGTTTCACCGAAACTTTTAGAACTGGACTGAACCAGATCTCTTGTGGACTTGAAAGACGTCAGTTAGTTGGGATTTATATTCTTGGAAAAATAAAAGAGAGGGTTTCATATCTCCTTTCCTTCCCCATTGTGGAATGCTTTTCAACACTGGACTGTTTCTTCTTTACCATAGTTGATGGTCTTCTCTGAAAAGGTTGCTTTGTTTTTACAGACAACAAACTTATATCTATTATAGCAAAATAACAACTAATACATTTGGTTACATCAGTTACTAATATTTTAAGATACAGCTATGATATAGTGCATTTGGATTATTTATTGTATGGCCTTCTTTCAGGCCTTGTGTTTTGTTTAATTGTATCTCATTACTTGGTTAGTTAGACATATGGATGACTTCCTTTACTTTGCTGACCAAGTTAGTTGTTGCATCTGAAAATGTTCATGCTACCATCACTCAGAACCAGGCTTTGGGGCCTTCTGCTTAGCCACACTTCTGTAGCTTGTCGTAGGCTCCTTGAAAACGGCCAAAGCTGGCAACAGTACATGAGTAGAAGCATTTGTGAAAATGATTGAAAGGTTTGTGTTTACTTTTGTGCAAAATTTTAAACCTCCCAAGGTGCCACAAAATGGAATTGTCATTGTCTAGTCAGGCACAAAGCAAAGAGTACATGTGCAGAATCCAAAGTTAGAACCTCAGGGAGCAGAACTGTGCATCATTCGGCAGTGCTCTGTGGGGAAAGCTTAATGATGCTAGAGTTTAGCAAGTGTTATTTATCCACGACTTTCAGAAGCATCAAATTGCATGAGTAAACCCCAAAGTGGATACACAGTGGTTTTATAACCATGGTTTTCAACCTTTTCAGAATCCAGGAACCTCTCTGTAACTTCTCTGAATTTAGCAGCACCCCATTTCAGAAACTAATTTATTTATTACAGTGCTTATCTCCTTTCACCCCACTCTGGTTCAGGCTCACTGCTCTGGGACCTAGAACTATTCAAAGGAGAATCTCCCAGCCCTGAGGACACTAGGACACAGGTACTGTATTTCCCTTCTCCCCAGTGTGGCTTAGGCTTAGGGGGCAAGTGTGGGCACCATCACTGCAGCTATTCCTTTTGTGGCCCACACAGTGGCAACCAGAGCTATGTGCCTCCCATACTCCCTCCTGTTGGCTCCG
>NW_017729022.1:76945585-76950420 GCF_001723915.1 Gavialis gangeticus
TGGGGGGGGGGGGGCAAGCTGGGTTGAAAGCATGCCTTGATGTCCCACATCTGCCCTCCTGCCTATGGCAGAGTGTACTGCTTGGAGTATTGGGGGACAGGGAGCAAATGTGGGTGCCACTTGTTTGCAGGATGCTGGGGGAGAGGAGGAGCTACTGCATGTACCTCCTTGCACAGGTATTGGGCACTGTGGTGCCCTAAAAGGCATCTTGTGGCACCCTAAGGTGCTGGACACAGTGGTTGAGAATCACTGTTCTGCTGGGTTTTGTTGATATGTGGCCTCATACTGCTGGTGCTTATGGTTTTCCTAGGATAACTGGGGTAGCACTGAGAGTCAATGTCTGCATTTTTTAAGCATAAAGCCCATTGCCATATGGGTATATTTTGCTTGTTAAGGTAATACAAATTTGCATATTTGTCCAGATTGATTGATTGTAATTTAAATGCAAGTGACAGGCAAAATACTAGTACAGTCTGTTAAATATGTGCACTACTAAAATAGCCTTTCTTTTCCAAATAGGTGTTTTTTAACACCAAGGGAGCAAGTTAATGAGGTGAATACCATTGCCTAATTGCTTTTTTGTGGTTCTTGGGGATTCAGGCACATATCTGCACTTTAAACAGCTCATCTGAGGATTTTTTATATGCCTGGGGTGGAGGGAAGAGGCTCAGTGAAACCAAGGACTGGGATATAAATTCAAATCCCCCCTTATCAAATATGTATCCTTTGATCTAATAAGTAGGTTGAGTCTCGCCTGACTTCTCAGTGAAATGAAGAAAAAAATGTAATGCTGTTTAAAAAAAATGCAGTTATTAAACTTGGATATCAGAATTCTCTTAGTTTCACATATTGGTTAACTGTTCTGTTACAGGATTTCCTTAATGACATAAACCGTAGAATTAGTATCAAACTGCTTTTCCAGGTGGTATATGTAGTTCTTTATGTATGTACATTCGCATAAGTTGTTTTAAAGGTGCATCAGAATACAGTCTAATACAACTTACCAGCAGCTAAAACTGAAAAGTAATTAGCAAAATATTGCTCATGATTTATCATGCTACAAACCACAGACGAAAACTTCAGGGGGGGAACACTCCTCTACCCCATGTGATTGACAGGTCTGGTTCTGCCCCCATGCTGCAAGCAGGCTGAATTAGTCATTGTAATGGATCTGTTGCTCCATTATTCAAAAAAGGACATTTTCAGCTAAACACAGATAAATTATCCTATTATTTTTTTCATAACATGATTACTTATTACTTTTGCTTTGTGGGTACAACTTGATGGAGAGTCTGTGGCTGTCATTCTCAGGAAAGAATGAAATATTGTAGATTGTTGGGAACAATAATAGAAAGTAATTCATATTACCTTTCTATCAGAAAAGTCATAGTTACCTTAATCTGTTGTTCAGAGTAATCTACCTGCTTACAGGGCACCTCTTACTTCATCCGTCTTGCACATTTTCACAGATTCTTTTTTTTCCAGGATGGCCCTTATTTTTGCTTAAATTAGAAGGCCAATTGATTATCTCTCATGTAGACTTTGTTTTTCTCCCTTTTTGGCTTGGGTCTATGTAACATAGATCTTCTCTGTGAAGAGCAGTGTTTTCTGGTACTCTGTTGCCTTCCTCATCTGAACAGTCTTGACAAGAGGCCGTACAAGACTCAGTATTTTCGCTTGTCCTGGGATTTGTCAGACAGTCCTGTTTGTTATAGTACCTGCTGGCTTGCAACACCTGAGATCATTTTAAGGTTTTGTTTTCAAACAAATCTGAACATCAGCATCTGTGTTTTGTATGCTTTGCAGTCAAACTATAAACCTCTGTGCTGTAGGTGTAGGAAAAAGGAAGATGTTTGCACATGACTGTCCCCACATGACAGGCCAAGTCTCAGATTTCACTACAGAAGGCTTGCATATTTCTAATTCTGGCTTGAATTTGTGTTCAGGGGCGGACATTGGGGAGTCTATAGCTATTCATTAAAGACATTTACCTTTTAAGTCTCTACTGAATTTGGCGTCCAGCTGGAGACCTTATCCTCAGAGCTGGTCAAATATATCAGTGCCAACGGTATTAATAGTGAGTATTGATGAACGTTTATAGACGTGCTTTGGGGGGAAGGGGGTGCTTTAATTACTGAGCCATGATAATTAAAAGCACTCGAGCATCACATGTATCAGTGTCCCTGCGCTGAAAAAATGGCAGTGGGGCACTGTGGACTAAAGCTGATTTGACAAGCTTTAGTTCAAAACACCATGCTGCCATTTTCAAGGCAGGAACACTGATATATGTGATGCTGGAGGCTTTTGGAGCGTGTTAATTTCCATGCTCCAGCAGACTCAATTAATCTGGTCTGGATTTACAGTGTGTTGGAGCAGCCTCCCTGCACATGTGTAAGTGCCTAATATGTTTAAATTCAGAAAGTAGGGATATGTAATTTGTTTTCATTATTCAACTCAGTTCTATGGTTTAAGCCAGATGCATCAGAGAAACAGCCTGCAAAACTGTCATCAAACCGATGGGATAGCAAACTCCTAATTCAGTGGGGATGGCACCTGCCACCAAAATTCAGGGTATGGAACCTCACTGGTGACATGTTTTCATGGTGACAGATGAACAATGACTGAATTAACTCCCATGATTCCCTGATGCTGCTTGCCCCACTGTCAGAGGTAGATGCAGGTCTGATCCATGAGGAGACCCATGTTTCACATCCAGCTCAGGGAGCTCAGCAGAGTTTTATGCCCCTAGTTTAAGCAGTTATATTCTGTGAATTAGGATGGCTGCAGATTTCAGCATTTTTTCTCAAATAATTAACTGCGAACAATTTTTTCATTCTTTTTCCAACTGGATTTATATCCAGAGTAGAAATGCTCTTCTGTCACTATATCTGCAGAATCCAACAGCCACTGACTTGTAGCTGTTGTCCTTAGGGAGAGAGGGCAGAAATTATTGCACTGAATCCATTTCACTAAAAGAGATTGTGGTATCAGAAAGCTAGACTAGTGGCTGTGCAGCACAAAGAGCTAAGACTGGGCCAGTATTCTTAAGCAAATGCCCAAGCACTAATAATCAAAAAGAGGTGCAGAAAAACACTGGCCAAATACTGGAAACTGCTTTCTGTATAACAATTCTTGCATTTTTAATTCTGCCTTTCTGCAGTTTGGCATTTGTGTAAATTATACCTCTTTGAAGGCCTTTGTGCAATCTTGGTGAAGACTATGAAGACTAAGGTCTGTTGACCATGACATAAAGATTATGTGTATTATAAATGCCTACAACATGGCTACAACCAAAAGCCCAGCTACATGGATAGATTGTACTAGCTAGGGAGAGCTTCCTTCCTCAGGTTCCCACCAATTCCTAAAGGGATTTAGTCAAAAGTAAATTGTTTTTAAAAATTCCCTTACTACCAATCTATTAGTAATGCATGCTTTGGTGGAGAAAGGGGGCCTGGATCATAAAAGGGTATTATGAATGGACAGAGTGTTTGTTAAATAGCATATTACTACAAGAGCAGGGCATCGTATTGAGGGTGGAGGAGGGAATGTTTATCGTATTTTCATACACCCCATCTGACTCCTAGGACATGCATGCAGAGTGCTAAGACATCTGAGCTCATCTGCTGTGGGAATATAGGACCTGATCCTATGCCACATATAAGACATCTAGGTGCAATCTTGTCCTATGCTCCTTTAAAAAACGTTATTGGAAAAGGTGGATGGGTCTTTGAAGCTTTTTGTGACTTGTTTCATAAGGCTAACAAAGGGAAGAGGAATTAATGGTTTTTTAGGGACTCAAACAGGGGGGAAAAGCATTGCACTTAGATGCTTAGATGCCTTTGTGCCATTTAAATGCCAACTAGGTGGAATGGGATCTGTCCCACACTGCGGCGTATGTTTATAGTAGAGTGACAAGATTTGTTTGACAGATGGCTGATCGGGATTGTCTTTGTTGGCTCTGTTGACCTTTATTGTAAGTTGCTGTGGGATAGTTGTCTTATCAGATGACCCTATAAATATCCATTATACTGTGGGAATGTTATTACAAAAATGAATGTTACACAAACAGTTTGTCTTTGCATTTTGTGGAGGATGTGTGTGTTGGGCTTACAAAAGGAGAGCTCTTCTCAACATACTTACACCTGCTGCTCTGACCAGTCTAGCTGAAGAAAGAGCCTATCAAATGTTTTAAGTTATTGCCAGGAGACCATGCTGTCCTGATGTGCGCAGTGCAATAATTTTGATAAGCCTACAGTCCAAGGGCTGCCTAGTGTTTATAGCAGCAGCTTGTGAACTGTCAATGGAGGGAATTTAAGACTGACTTTGCATGGTGAGCTGGGAGGATGTGGGGAGCATCTTGTGTTAAGGGTACACAGCACTTGGGGCCTGGGAGTACTTGTGACTAATGCTTTAGCTAGCATCTATGGTGTTTGCAGGGAGTCACATCCTTCTAAGTTTGAGGATTTCTGCAACACAGAGCCCAAAGAGGTGGAGATGAAGTAATGGGGAAAGAGACAGGAATGTCTCCTTGGAGTAATTCATCAAAAAGGCAGTGTATGATATTTTCCTAACCACAACAGTGTCAGTTTTCTATGTCAGGTATTTTGCTGGTGAGGTGGAAGACACTTTCCACTCTCAGTTGTCTGAATAAAAAGGTATTGTGTTCCTTTTCTGAAGATCTCTCTTCATCCCTTTCAGAAAAATAATTTTATATTCAGTGAGCCAAGTAGTTCTGATATCAAAGAAGAGGGATTTCTGTTTAAAATCTATGCTAAGCTTGGCCCAGTGGATTTTTGCCAGCTAGTCTGGGGGTTTGGGGTGGGGGGTGGCAGGTG
>NW_017729022.1:76955420-76963030 GCF_001723915.1 Gavialis gangeticus
TCAGTGAGCCAAGTAGTTCTGATATCAAAGAAGAGGGATTTCTGTTTAAAATCTATGCTAAGCTTGGCCCAGTGGATTTTTGCCAGCTAGTCTGGGGGTTTGGGGTGGGGGGTGGCAGGGGTAACTGCTCTGCATAAGAACATTTTTGGCTATCACTTTTGTCTTGTTCCTTTACTAAGCTGCTTTTGCATCCTCCGTATGCACTTTCTGACTCCTCATGGGCTCTCCCTGTTCTCAGCAGTACGAAATAACTTCTACCACTAGTTCAGCCAAACTGAAATGTAGACGCGTTGCTTCTTCAGATTTCTAGAAAAAAAATCTATCTTTGTTTGTTGTTTTTTCTTTTCACCTTGCAGGAAAGCAATCTCCAGGTCAGGCCTCCAGCACTTGGCCCCTGTGCATTCCCTCAACATCGCAGTCTCCAATGGGCCCGTGAAGGAGCCACGAACAGCACTAGAATGGACTGTAGGTGTTTGTTTATATGGCAATTTATTTGAACAGTATCTTCTGCCAGTGCTCTCACCCTCCATTTATTTGTGTGTGGATCGTTATCAGCAATCTTTCAATTCAAGGGTGATCTCTACTATGGCTCTTTGATGGGTCTTGAGGTGTCTTAAGAATGTGGATAAGTTAGGTGCAGTAAGAGGGCTGATGTTGGCTACATTAGGTTTGGTCGTTATGAGGTGCTGAGAAGTCAAACCTTGTTCCAGCAGAGTGCATAAGCATGTGAATAGTCCCATTAGTCAACGGGACTGCATGTGTTTAAAGTTAAGGATGTAGCTATATCTTTTATGGGCTGCTTGCTCAAGTGCTCAGCATCTGATAGGATCAAGCTCTCACACAGACAACAAGTTGTGTGTTGTGTGTGTGAGAGATTTTTCTTTCCTTTGGAACCTGTTTTTTTGCTTTAGGTAGAGATCATCTATATATCAAGACTGGATGGCTTTCTCAATGGTGTTCTCTGTTCCAGCCACAACTGCTGAGGCTAATGATTAAATTAGATGATCTCACTGGTCCCCTCTGACCTTAAAATCTGTAGGTGAGCATAGAGGAGAGTGTTAAAAAGTTGAATTGCCCCAGCGTTTTAGAGAGCCAAAGGAAAATCCAAAGGTATTGGATTTACAAACACTTAGATCTTGTTCTTCAGGAAACCTTTAGAACCTAATCAGGAAGGGGCTTAAACACCCACTTTTCTTTAATCCCAAATCCTGTCCTGTTGATGTCAGTGGGACTGCTCAGATAATTTATTAGACACAGGCAGACTTCAGTGTCTTCCTGAATTGTAGTTTAAATCATAGCTTCGCTGTTGAAACATAACATTGTACAACGCACACCTGCCCAGATGACTGCTCACGTATCCCCCTATAAAAGTATGCCAGTGGAACTCATAGCTGTAGGCAGGTGTTACATGCAGAATATTTTTGAAAGGTTATTTGGATTAATTTGTGTTATGCTTGGAAAGGACATTTTTGCAACTAGTCTGTCTGCCTTCATTACCACAAGACAGTATTAACAATGTCTATAGCAGCCCCATCAGTTCTGTCCAAACTTTCCTTTAGTATTTCTCTTGAGGGTGATTCAGAGACCTTCTGTGTCACATATTGCAGTCTCTAACTGATATCATGGCCAAAAAGTATTGCTTAAACTAGTAGAATAAATGTTTCTTTCCTTATGTGTCCATGGTGATACCTGAAAATAATCCCCTGTCCATGTCCTTCATTATTATTAACGCCACGCGGGATATTTGTGGTTGTCATATTAGAAGTAGTACTACTTGGGACTCAGGAATCCTGAGTTCTATTTTAAGCTCTGCCATCGGCTTCCTGGATGAGGTCAGGTGAATTGCTTCACCTGAATGTCCCTCCGTTTTCCTATTTTGAAAAATGGGGAAAATTTTACTTACCCCCTGTAAGATACACTGATAAAGTGCCAGGTGGTGGTAGAGGTTTCCTTTCTTTCCTTGCGTGTGTAAAAATTCTTAGCTTTATTGGTCTCACACAGTCACCTTTTGTAAACTTTCTATGCCTTTTGTCACCCTTTGGCTTGTCTCTAATTTTCTGAGGCAAGAGATTTTGTACTATAGGATAGGGGTTGGCAACCTATGGCCTGTGAGCCAGATCCAACTTCTGGAGAGTCTGGATCCAGCCTGGAGCTATGGCTTTGGTGGCTTTTGGTGGTGGGGGGATTCTCCCTGCACTGCACTGCAGTCTACCACCAGGGGCTCTGGTGGAGAGGGAGCTCTGTCCATGCTGTGCCGCAGTTGAATGGCATGGACTCTGGTGGAAGGGGGCTTTCACTGCACCACAGCTGTGTGGTGGGGGAAAGCAGTAGTGGTAGTCAGGTCCTATTGCCTACCTTCCTCCCTTCAACTTGAGCTGTGTCATTTTGCACCCCCATGGGAAAGGCATCCTATGTTATAAAAGCAATCACAAAGATGTCCTGTGTGCATTCTCCCAAAATCTTATGTATCATTCCCACCTATGATGCCAGCTACCATTGTCCAGTTATTAAATGTTTCAATAAGTGCCTTTGTGCTTCTTATCATGCTGCCCCTAAGACATGGGAGAAGCTCCCCATAAACTGTAAAGCCACTTCATTATTCTTCCTTGATCCTTTCTTAAAACTCTCCCTTTTTTGATGCTTCCAAAAAACTAGTCAGCAGCTCCTGGTGCACTGATACCTCTACTGATCATGCTGGCCAACATTGTCTCATTGTTTCATGCTGCTCTCTGTCTGCATCCATTTGTTGTCTCGTCTTTATTTTAGAAGCAGGGGTCATCTTTTTATTTGGTGCTTGTGTGGTCTATAACTAGGGCTCCTAAGTACTACAGTAATACAAATAGCACATACTAGCATGCAGTGCATGTCTCTGAAATATATATTGTTTGAAGGGATATTCACATAGCTCTATAGCTGTATGACGCACATCCTTTAAAACAGTGGTTCTCAACCGTTTTTGTACCAGGACCCATTTTTAAACGTTGATGGACAGTTCTGACCCTCAGCCCCCAGCCCTGCTGGTACCACTCACTCCTGACCCACAGCTCCCTGTCTCTGCTATTGACCCTTAGTCCCCAGCCACAGACACCTGGCCCTGCTGGTGCCCCTCACTCCCGACTCTCAGTCCTCTGCCCCTCCATGCCGTGCTGGTGCCCATCACTCCCAACCCGCAGCCCCCTGCCTCCCCCCAGCACTGCTGGAGGGGATCCCCAGCTGCCCTATCCCACTCAGGCTGGAGTGCAGTGGCTGCAGTGGCTCCAGCTCATGTGGACGGCAGTGGAGTGAGTCCAGCCCTGGCATTGGCTAGAGGGAGGAGGAGGAGAGGCCTGTGGTACCCTGCCCTGCCCTGGGCTGGGGTTCCCATGCTACGCTAGGCAGCCTGGTCACAGCCCCTCCTGCACCCCCAAGCAGTGTCTCCTGATTGCCCTGCCCCTGCGAGTTATGGGCATCTGTCTTGGTGCCACTGGCTCAGCCACCTAGCTCTCTCCCACCCCCTTCCCTGCTGAAGGGGCAGGTGCCTTTCCTTCTGCCCCCCAGCCTTGATGCAGCCTTGGCACCTGGCCATCTTCCCCCAGTGCTGGCAGGCACATGTCCCCACCTCGCACACCCATCCCCTCCACACTCACACACCCCTAGACACCCAAGCCCTGGACCTCCAGCCTCCACTCCCCATACATTCACTTGCATCTAGCTGCTGGGGCTGATCCCATGACCCTTCCTGGCTGCATACCGGCCGTGTGTGTGTGCACATGCATGTGCACCTGCTGCCTCCAGTCGCTCCAAGCAACTGTTTACAGGCTCTGGAAGGGGAAACCCATGTTTTCCTGAATTTTTCTGGGACTTGCTCACAACCCTTTCAAATATTCTCGTGACCCACTTTTGGGTTACAACCCATCGGTTGAAAAACACAGCTTTAAAAGGGCCTTTGAGGAACCTATGAACATACAGGCTGAAGCTTGCATCCTTTGAAATAAGTAGGAAAATTCAGGTTTGGACTCTTAGGTGTATTCTCTGAATGGACAGTTGTTGTTTTAATCCTCTCCTGCATGATGTACATATTTATGGAAAAGTCCTGTATAGCTGAACAGCAATTAACCCTATAGGAACTACTGGACAAATAACAGATTTATACTGATATTACTCTAAAAAACATCAAATTTAACAGAGAATGATATGATTTTGTTTTCACCCCATGCCCTCATTATAATATGGTTTGGAAGGATTATTGTATTTTCTTATATACAAGATGCCTCCCAAATAAGACACGCACCTTCTTTTGGGAAGGCAGAATGAAGAAAAAAAGATTTTTCTAGAGTCATGGCTAAATTCTGGCTGCATGGAGCAGGGGCAGGGTCTACTTATCAGCATTGCTTGCTCTTCCCTTCCTACTCAGTCAAAAGCTAGATGTTTAACCCTGTCACAGTTGCTGCCAATTTGGCAGTGGCTGTGATGAGGTTAAACCTCTAGCTTTTGGCTGAGCAGTAAAGATAGGGTGATTGATGCTGAACATGGGACTGCCCTCCTCCATGTGCCTGGGATGGAGGAAGATGTGGCAGCCATTCCAGTGCTCCTATGCCTCCATTCCAACATCGATATCAGGTTCCTCTCTTAAAACATGTTCCTCAGTTTTGGATGGCTAATTTCTGGGATCAGATGTATGTGATATGCGATATATACAAGACAGATTTAAAATGTCATATATAAACTCGAATCCCACTGGCGTTCATTAATTGCAACACTGGTCCTGATGAATGCATTTCTTTTCCATATGAATGCCCTGCCTTCTAAATTATCATTTCATATCCTAATTTGTACACCAAATTATGTCTCTTCCCATTAAACTTTCTGCAAGACTAAGTCTTGTAATTGGGAACTAAGTATGTGAAGGCATACATCATCAGATGTTCACATGAAGAAGGAGAGCCCTTGGGTACGTATGTTCCATTGCCCATTTAAACCAGCCTACTCTTTAGTAGTTATTGCAACAAATAGTAGCGACTCCCTAAATTTTCCATTGAGTTAAAAATCACTGACATTTTACACAGAAACTGTCTGAAGGAATATTTTTATGATTAATGATCATGCTTGCTGCTTCTCCTTCAGCAATGTTTTTTTTTCTGAGAGAATTCCTTGAAGAGAGATTTTTTTTCAAGATGGTTGTGATCTCTCATTCTCAAAGGGAATGAGGCTACTGTAGCTTAACAAACATGCTCCCCTTCCCCCTTTTAAATGGCTGTTACCCTCTGTTGCTTCCAAATGGAGTGAAACTAAAACGCCTTAGGTTAAGACAATAGCTTTTGGCAGTATAGGGAAGTTACCGTCTTGGCTTCACTCATCCATGTTGAAGAATGTTATTATGCAGCTTCTACTTAAAGATACATTTTTAAACTTCTAAGTACTCAATGCTGTTTTTATCTCAGCCTTCACAGGCTAGGTCAGCTTCCAGACTATAGGACTGGCAGCACAGTTTGGGGAGGAGGTGAGCAGCCAACAATGGTGAAAGAACAGGTTAGGGACTATTTAGAAAGGCTGGATGTGTACAAGTCCATGGGACCGAACATGATGCACCTGAGGGTGCTGAGGGAGTTGGCTGATGTGGTTGCAGAGTCACTAGCCATTATCTTTGAAAACTCGTAGTGGGAAGAAGGAGGATCTGGGGAATTAGAGACCAGTCAGCCTCACCTCAGTCCCTGGAAAAGTCATGGAGTAGGTCCCCCAGGAATCCATTAGTGAGCACATGGAGGATGCCTGGGGTGGCATGGACGCTAAGGCATTTTGTTAACTGCCCAGAGGTTGCAAGTTCAAGGCCAGAATGGAAGTGCTAATGGCACAGCCCTGTCTGATTCTAATGAATCTACAAATTTTAAATACCGTATCGCACAAGGACACAAGAAAGGAAAGCAGTTGGAGGAGAAGGTGATTATGAATAGTCAGCATGGAGTCGCCAATGGCAAATCATGTCTGACCAAACTGATTGTTTTCTTTGATGACATAACTGGCTCTGTGGATGTGGGGAGAGCAGTGCATGTGATATACCTTGACTTTAGCAAGGCTTTTGACATGCTGTCCCACAACATTCCTTCAAGCAAGCTAAGAAAGTACAGGTTAGATGAAAGGACTGTAAAATGGATAGAAAACAGGCTGGATCATAGGGCTCAAAGGGTTTTAATCAATGACTTGATGTCTAGTGGGCATCCAGTATCAAGTGGAGTGCCCCAGGGGTCAGTCCTGGGGCCAGTTGTGTTTAATATCTTCAACAACCTGGAAGATGGCATAGAGTGCACCCTCAGCAGGTTTGCAGATTACACCAGGCTGGAGGAATTAACAGGTATGTGGGAAGATATAGCTAGGATTCAGAGAGACCTCAACAAATTGGAGGATTGGACCAAAAGTAGTCTCATGAGATCCAGTAAGGACAAGTGCAAAGTCCAGCACTTAAAGATGGAATAATCCTGTGCACCAGAATAGGCTGGGGACTGACTGGTAAAGCAGCAGCTCTGCAGAAAAGGACGTGGGGGTTCCAGTTTAAACTGGATATAAGCCAACAGTGTGCCCTTGTTGCAAAGAAAACCTATGGTGTGCTGGGCTGCATTAGTAGGAGGGTTGCCAACCTATCGAAGGAAGAGATTATTTCCCTGTATTAGGCACTGGTGAGCCCACCTCTGGAATAGTGTGTCCAGTTTTGGGTCCCTCACTACAGAAAGGAGGTAGACAAATTGGAGAGAGTCTAAGAGAGAGCATTGAAAATGGTTAGGGGGTTGGGGCACATGACTTACTAGGAGAAGCTGGTGGAACTGGACTTATTTAGTCTGAAGAAGAGAAGGCTGGAGGGTGGGGGCGGTTAATAGCAGTCTTCATCTATCTGAAGGGTCCAAAGAGGATGGAGCTAGACTGTTCTCAGTGGTGGCAAATGACAAAACAAGGAACAATGGTCTCAAGTTACAGTGAGGGAAGTTTAGGTTAGATATTAGGAAAAACTTTCCCATGAGGAGGGTAGTAAAAGCACTGGAACAGGTTACCCGGAGAGGTGGTGGAATCTCCATCCTTGGAGGCTTTAAGACCCGGCTAGACAAAGCCTTGACTGGGATGATCTAGTTGGGGCTGGTCCTGCTTTGAGCAGGGGCTTGGACTACATGACCTCCTGAGGTCCCTTGCAGCCCTCATTTTCTATTATTTTATGATTGTATATGTGTATGCAGACTGATATGTGTGACAAAGGACAGGGAAATTCAACCTTCCCAGCTGTGGCTGTCGTTGAATAGCTCTGTAGTTAAGGGAAGCAGCCACAGCATCTTGATGGATCTGGCCCTAAAAGTTAAAATTAAAATAATTGTTTAAGGTGGATACAACATATCTTCAAATTATTAAATATTTCATATGGTAACGCAGCTTTGGGTTTCTTTTTAAATCACATAAGATATTTGTAAATGGTTTTTGTTTTGTTTTCTAATGTAAATTCCCAAACAAAAACTGTGGAAATAGAGATAAGGCTGAGAATACATATCAGCAGTTTAAGGGTAACAGTATTGCAGGGGCTTTGTAGCTGCCCCTCAACTAGAAGAAGCCAAAGGTAAGAGTTAAATATGGCAAGATAAAAAGGAGCAGCCAGT
>NW_017729022.1:76968030-76975957 GCF_001723915.1 Gavialis gangeticus
GACCCTAGCTACTATGAAACTCAAGAAGGTTAGGGGGCATTTATTACTTTAAAGAAGAGACGTACATTTAACCATAATGACTACAGCACCCAAACAACTTTATCTCTGCCAGGTATCGACACTATGAAAAAGGAAAAATGGAAAAAAAATAGATTTTAAAAAATTGATTTAATTTAATCTAGAATCATAAACTGAGATGTGCACAAATAATTTCTGTATGTTTATTTCATGATGTCATGATAGGGCTGATTTGATAATTGGCTTAATTTATCTGCCTCATATATTTGAACATTTCCCCCCCTTTAAATGGTTTATTTAGAAATCCTTTTATAATAATATGAAAGTTCACCCCCGATGGGAAAGTTCCATTCTCATGGTTACAGGCCATGTTATATCTCACTTTGAATTGAATGTTCAGCCAGCTGGATGATCTGATTGGCTGAATATCCACAGCTCCTTGATGCCACGAATTAAATAACATAGGCTAGTTTGCATTGCCTTTGAAACCATTCTGGCTGCAGCTTGTGGAAGTAGCCAAAGGACTTTAGGAAAACGGTAATGCCCGCTTTGTTTCCTTCAGCATTTTGGGGTACCTCTTGAGGCACAAACCAAATTTAGCAAGCTGAAGAATGTGAACAGTGGTTATGGCCAAATGCATATAATTATGATATTGCCCGTAAACTCTGCTCTATGAATCTGTTTGCCTTCAGCTGGGAGCAGAGCATGCATTGTGTTTTCCCATATGCAAAAAACAATCTGCATGCTAAAAAGAACCTTGCTTTCTATGAAGGTAGTACAAAACAAGAACAAACAAGTGAAAGGTCCTCACCTGAGGAACTGGAGCAACAGGTATCTGTCACAACAATAGCAGCTACCTCTGCTACAGTGTGGGGAAGGGCGGGGATTTTCTCTCCATTTACAGGATAAGTAAAAAAGATCCGTACAGATACAAATTCCATATACCTACTATGGACAAAGCAGAGCTCCAATGTTCTTTGCACAATGACTTGTAAGCACCAAGCAACAAAATGTTAAACAGGAGGTTTTTGCCTTTTCCCAAATTGTAAATAGAATTTATTCCTGCCTTATTCCCATGTGTTATCCATTCAGAGTGAAGATATGTATGCTAAACTTTGAATCTTGGACATTGTTGGGGAAGAGGGACAGGACAGATTGACATGGATATGCCCAGCTTACATACTCTTTCCATTAGCATCCACTCTGTGCCACTGTGAGAGACCAGATACTGGGTTACATGTGGTCTGACCCACTATGCCATTTATTTTGTTCTTATATGAACCAAGCCAGCCAAAATCGGTGAATACAAAACAACTCAAACAAGACAAATCATTAATTAAGAGTCTGCTTGAATCAATCTTCAGGATAAAAATATCTGTGTGTAGAAATATAGTAATTTGGACTCTGCTGTCCTTTGTGGTCTATGTTATGCAGAAGGTTGGGATAGATAAACATATTTGTACATTTTAATTTTAAAATCTATGGGTCTGATTTTGTTTTTATTGTCCTGAATCTTATGGAAAAGGCCCAGCTGCAATTTTTTAGGCAGGGATGCTGATCTGTTGAAATCAGAATGTGTTCCAGGAACACCTAGTTCTTGTCCAAATTTATGAAAAGATGGGACTGAAACGTTTTGTTTGAATAAAGTCAAAGCACTTTTGTTCACTTTATCGTGCCGACTTTTGTATTATATTTTACTACAGTTTATGGGATGTTATGTTATATAGTATAAAAGTCAACAGGATAAAGTCAACATGATACTTTTTGACCTTATTGAAAGAAAATGGTTCAATAAGATAGTTTCAATCAAGTTTCAGTTATTTTTGGAAATTTTGTTTCACAGGAAATTTCAACATTTTGTTCTGATTCAGGATTAAAGGAAAATGTGGAATGTTGAAATATCTGGTAGAACTTCAAGAGCTTTGACCAACTCTGTTGTGAAGTCAGTTACGCCAGTGGAAAGTGTGTGCCAGAGTGGGTATAAATGCTTCCAGGTCAGAGTGGTAACATGATATATCTATTTTGCTAAGATTTAAATGACCCCACAAGACACAAGGGAACCAAATTTTAATGTCAGAAGGTGTCATTATGACCACCCAATTTGTATTTTGGTATAATATGATCTATAAAATGCAAAAGAGTCCAGTTTTTAAATTTATACTTCTATTATAAATTCAGGCCGTATGAATCTCTGACCCATTCAGGAACAACAAAGAACAAAATCTCAATTGGTCTTAACTGGGTTATGGAAATAGGCCACTTTCTCTTTAGAAACCTTGAATAGAAAGTCATGGGGAAACAATGTGAATGAAAAAAGTTTTTAATTTATTTTGCTTCTTTTTATGGACTTCTGATTCCTGATTAAAAATTATGTCCCAGGAGCTGCGTGCTTTCTTGCTTGGCTTGCTAAACTTATTCTCCCAAAGCACATGCTTTTATAATCTGCATGATTTAGATTTATAATCTAGGTCATTGTATGAGCCATGATTTGTTGTTTGCCATTAGTTATTTTAGCAAAGAAAGTGTCTTACTAGAATACTGCCTTTGACAAATTTCTACTTATCCAGTGTGGAAATATCACCTGTTCTGTTGTCTCATTGTTTCATTTAGTTCCCCATAAACTGGGCAGGGAATTGAATTTCAGGCATTGCAGGATGGAGAGATAATCACCTTCATCAGAATACCAGAAGCCCGGCTGCTTCTAGGAGGTGGTGGGGAGGCCATAAGTTACTTCACTGATGTCTGCAGAGCTCTAGCCCAGCTTGTTGCTGGCCATGGGTGCACATGTTCCTCCTGGCAGATGGTGGGGAAGCTGCGAGGGGCTTGATCCATGTTGTAGCAGTGTAACCCCAACCCCTTCCCTGCCATCCACCCTGAGTTGCGTGTGCCAAGGAAAATGCCTTTGTTTACTATGCTCTGGCACACATGCCGGGGTTTGACAACCCTTAATGTAGATCAAGACAGTTCCTGCTCTAATAAGTTCATATTTTACATGGATAAAGTAGAAAAAAGGTAGAAAAGGAAAGAGAGGCTTAGAAAAGTGAAATTACTTATCCAAAGTCATAAAGCATGTTGTGACAGTGAAATAGAATCTAAATTTCTTGACTCGCATTTCCGTGCTCTGTTAGGGATGATATTGGATGTAATGTTATCCAAAAGTTTTCTGACTTGTGTAAGCTGTTTATTTTATAGTTATGCAGCTAAATATGGACATGTGGACCTATCACTATAAAATACTACCCTTTTCTTCCACCTTCCTTTCAGGATTTTGACCTACTGTCTTACTGTAAATCAACCCCACACTACTGATAGATGCTTACATTCTTTAAATGCAAATTAATATTGATCTAGTTATTGTGAATGCATTTGTATTGGAGAAATAAAAAAAAATCTGTCTGCTACATTTCTCTTTTAAAAAAGCTGTACCTGAAAAATCTTCGTGGTGAGAGGAAAAAACCCGCATTTCATCACATTAAAACTGTCAAGGGTATTTAAAATAAATGATTTTAACCAAAATGGCTATTTCTAAGCATCCTGCTGTCAAAAGCCATCTGGTTGGAAATCATCATCATTTGTGACTTTGCAATGTGGGAACCGAATGTCAGAGACTGTCGATGCATTTTCCATCATGCTCTAATTTGGTCTGAGCAAGATTTCTATTTATTCGCTTTGCTCAAATATGGTATGGTAATTTTATGATTCTTGCTATTAAGCCAGCATTACAGTAGGATGGAAACTGTAATCAATCTGAAACCACATCTTCTGGGGCTGAGATTTTGTCAGTAACAAGGGTCAAGCTTTATCAGTACACATGGATTTTCAAGGGGAGCCCACATACTTCCCAAAGTGTTTTGGATGATTCAGATGTGTTTTCTCTGAATCACCCAGTGAACCACGAATACACCAGCTTAGTTTTTAGGGGCAATGAAGGTCCTGATTCCTTTTGCCCATTTGTTGCTTTTGTGGCTTATGTCAAAAGAATTTTTGGGCAAGCTTGTTTAATTATTTCTACCTATCTAGGCCTTTCTGTCCCTCAGCGTGTCATCTCCCTACACTTACATCAGCTAAGAGTTTAGTGATCTTGTCTTTTGATTATTTTATTTTAAATATTGTTTGTAAATTTCATACTCATGAAAGAGAGGAACTGATTGTATGAGCTAAACTACTGTGGGAAGATGTTTGATGTGGAGTCTTCTGTACTGCTCAGTCAAAACAGTCCTGATCTTGGTTTTCTTATTAGCAGAAAGCCAGTCATGGCACACTGTTGCGTGACAGTTTTCTGCAGTGGAACAATCTGACAGGTGTATAAACTGCTCCACAGACCAATTTAATGTCTCTTCTTAGGAAAACGCGGTGAATGGAGAACATCTGTGGCTGGAGACCAATGTTTCTGGGGACCTGTGTTACCTGGGGGAGGACAGCTGCCAAGTCAAATTTGCGGTGAGTGATGCAGTATCAGATTTCTATCTGGCAGACCCCCCTACCCACTTCTCTTTTTCCACCTTCCTCCATCCCTCCCAAAATAAGGCTCAGATCTGAGTTGTGGGCTGAACCAAAATAGAATAGAAAATCAGCTGTTTATACAGCCCTGATTTATCCCCTCTCCCCATTTTTTTTCTTTTTTGGTCAAATAAATTCACTAATAGTATACAAAACTTAGACCAGACCTGTGATTATATACTGGGTCTTTATTCAAACAAACTCCCACTAATTTCAGTAGAAGTGGCCTTCACAAAAAGTCAGTAAAGGCTTTTTAAAGTTTTAGCTGTTGGAGATAGCATAGGCCTTTATAAATCCGCTGCCCGTTGTAAGTCAGTTGTGTGACCCCACTTTTACAATGGAGTATCTCCATAGGCAGATCCAAGATTTTGAAAGGGCAGTGCAGAAGCAGCAACCAGCACTGCAGGGAAGGCTGCACCCCAATTCCCAGTTTCTTCCTCCTCTGCACCAGGGAATGGAGACCCCACCATAGGAGCAGCAGCTTGCATCTTTTATTTAAGTCCCTGAAGCTGGAAAGAATCCCCCCTGCTGTTGGTAACCCTTCCCTTTCCAGCCTACTTAGTAACACCTCCTCCCCTGCACTCCCATTCCCCCCTCTTCCTCTCTACTTATCCCTCTGGGTGCAGGAAGGGGAGGACCATTCAGAGGCAGCTGTCCCAGCCTTGCCTGTCCTGCTTCAGCCAGGGATCCAGGGACAGTGGTGGCGGCAAGTTGATTCTCTTGGCTGCTTCCAAACTGGCGGGGAACACCTGGGGGGACCAGCAGGGAGAGGGAACCCACTTGCTGCCCCTGCTGCTGCTGTCCCTAGTAGAGCCCGGCTCTCCATGTAGCTGTTCTCTCCAGCCCTGGCTCTGGAGGTGGGGCTTCCTACACAGCTGCTCCCTGAAGCCCTGGCTGGAGCAGAGCAGGAGTGTCTCTGGGATTGCCCTGCCCCCTGGTCAGTCTGGGACAGAGATAGCAGCAGGCAGATCTCTCCTTCCTGAAACCAGAGGTCTAAGTAGAGAGGGAAGAGGGAAAGTGCTACTGAACAGAGATGGAAAGGGAGGGGGTGCTGAGATAGTGGGATTCCTTGCTGTTCCTAGGACTAAAGTCTCTGGTTGCTGCTTCCGTGATCCAGACTACACAGGGAATCCAGGCTTCTGGGTCTATGGGAAATTGGAGCTGCCAAACTACACTGTGGAAAGTGGGATGTGACTGTACCCCATCTGGATCCATCCCTGGGTATCTCCACTGAAATCAAAGGGGTTGACCCGACATACACCTGGACTCAGAGGAGTGATATTGATCTACTGACTTCAGTTTTCTTTATGAAATCGTTGTGGATGTTATATCTGGATGCAGCCAACCGGCGCAGAAATGTGGATTTATATTTAAAATACTTCTCAGTTCTTAATTGCCTGGCCTTTTCTTGACCTGACTGAGATTCTTTTCTATTTTAAGGTTTAGTGTATTAGCTCCCTCTGGAAGGGAAGGGGAGGAGTATCTGCTAGTATAACATAGTGTAATGTGTGCAAGTTTCAGGTATAGGCAAAAAGAATTGTAGATGAAGTTTAGAATCTGTTACCTCTAATCATGTTTTGCATAAATCAAGGGTGTCAGACATCTGGCTTTGCATGCCAGGTGTGTGGGATGGAACTGCCCTCCCCACCGAGCTGGATCAAGCACCTCTGGTGTCTGCTCTGGTTGGTCTGGGACTGTGCCACACAGAGGGCCTGCTCTAGCCAGTTCAGGCCCATGCTGCATGCAGTGCCTACCCAGATTGGGTGCAGTGGGTGCTGTGTGTGGCACACTTCAGGATCAGCTGGAGTGGACACTGGATCCAGCACGAGTGTGGGACCCAGACTGGCCCCATGAGGCTGCCACATACAATGCAGGTCCTGAAGTGGGTACTGTGTGGTGCATGTCCTGAACTGGCTAGGGTGCTGTGTGCGGCTTGTGTGCTGGGTCCTGCGCTCAGGGCTGGTCTGGTGTGTGCCTCAGGTGGCATGTAGGTCAACTTGAGACCCATAGGCAGCACCAAGTGCCAGATGATGGTGCTCTACAAGCTGGTTCTAGCCCATGGGCCACCTTTTGACTCTCTTGGATTAAACTGATCCATTAAACACAGACTGCTTTTCTTTCTATGGTGGAGCTAGTCTCCTTATACATATTAAATGTTCTTCGATCAGGTATTTTTAATGGAAAAGTGGCAAGAAATAATTAAGCTATACTTGCATTCTTGGAAAAGCAGTATAGAAATTTTCATAGAAGTTAGGTCATAGCTAGATATGAAGTCACCCTTTTTGAAATAGGGAGCTTATACTTTGTATAAGTTGGAAGAGATGGGAAAGACTGGAAGAATGATGTAGCCAATAGTCCTTCAATACTATTGATTGGAATTGGTATTCCAACCTCCTCCATTCAAGAAGTCAAAATCCTGGCTTGTGAGATTAAAAAACAACAGCAAAAGCAAGTGTGTGGAGATTTATTTTTGGGGGGAGTTTGTTTTAGTTTGTCTTTTGGGTATATTTGCTTTATATGCCCAAACCTTTTTATAGCAAACGGGAAGGCTGGAAATTTATTTTTTTATTAAAAAAGTGAAAGCTGAAGTGCTTATACAATATTATGAATCTGTCAACTGGGGATTTAAGAACAACACCAGAAATAGAAAGATTTTTCAATAGAACTGTGGGAGTTGACCAAAGTTAAGTTTATCAGCATTGTGCTAGTATATAGCAGTGGTCTCTTTACCATCTGGACCTGGGGAAAAGTATAGAGAAAACTTTAATTAGAGACCTGAACAACTTTAATTAAAATTAATGTGAAAATCTGAGCCAATTCAGCCTTAACTTACTGTATGTTTGCAATAATTTTACATATTGAGTCAGTCTGTAAGCAAAGCTTCTGTTAAAATGACGTGTGTGCAACTTGTTAGATAAAATATGGGTGAGAAGAAGAAAAAAACATGTTGTGGTAAAAGGGCACATTCTGTTGACTTTTATTGGACTATGATATATAGGATTCATGACAAATTATTCTGAAAGGCTTTATACATTAGCAAAGAAAACCAGGCTATAGAATTTAATAGAAAATTTTGCCCCCACTATAAAATCCTGTTTGGTTGATTTAAAAACATTTGGTAAAAAGGTTATTTTCTTGAAAATTTCATAAGATTTTTTTCCATACCCCAAGGCATTGGTCAAGCTTATCAAATTCAGCATTGTGTGTGATGAGCAGGTGGGAAGTTCTCTTCCTTGTTTGACTTGAATCATTTGGTTTTTTCTGTCTGCTTCCCTCTTCCTTCACTAGTGATGCACTTTACAGGGTGTCCCTGTTGAGAAAGGCCTATGATCAAAATATCTCCAATAATTTGATTTACTGCCTAGAAATAGCCTTCGGTCTCTTTTTCTAGTCCACAGGCCAGAGCAAT
>NW_017729022.1:76980957-76987012 GCF_001723915.1 Gavialis gangeticus
TGTGCTCAATATACCAGTAGGTGGCACTTTCTTACCTTTTCTAACTGTTCCATGCATGCATTGTGGACCACAATCTTACAGGCAGCACACTTCCTTCGGAGAGCCGATTTCTGCAACAGGAAAGAAAAGCATGAGTGTGTCCCCCTCTGTATTACTACCACTTCCTTTTTACCGTTCAACATCAAGTCATTTTTCAATATACAGATCAATCAGATTATCAGGAAATACCAGAAAACCCATTGTATATGAAAGAGGAAAGAGTAATTTGTCCAGCCTGTGATTAATATTGTACCTCCTGTGAATAATACCTACCTGTACACACTCATGCTTTTCTTTCCTGTTGCAGAAATCGGCTCTCCGAAGGAAGTGTGCTGCCTGTAAGATTGTGGTCCACAATGCATGCATGGAACAGTTAGAAAAGGTAAGAAAGTGCCACCTACTGGTATATTGAGCACAGACTCCAAAATTAATCCATTACCAAGCTTTAGCCTGAAAACCCTTTGAACCCAAATTTCTGGTGTTTTGAATATATTAGTATGATTTCCTCAGACGATAGATGGAATTGTTTGGAATTTTTCAGATGCTTTTCTTCAGACTGCTCCAACTTTTATTTGAGCCTAATTTGCATAACATGAACATTTCCACCCAGGGAAACCTATAACATCTTTCTAGTCTCCTGTGCAGCATGAAGTTTCATTTCTACCTGGGAGAAATATTACAATCTGTGCATTCTCCTTTGCCTGAGGAAAGGTGGATGAACCCAAAGGCTTGCAAATAAAGCAGTTTTTTGCAACTATTTAGTTGGTTTAATAAAAGATATCACCTCTACCAAGAGTTCTGAATACTTTCTTCAGAAGCCTTTAAAAACCCCCAAGAACCCCAACATTGCAAAGTGTTAGAGGAAATGCAGCTCGCAAGTCATTTGGTAGAGCACATGACAGGCACGGGCACCAAAGAGAAACACTAAGAGGTAGTTATACATTACAATTAGCATGTGTTAACTTTAAGGAATGTTAGTTGGCATTAGTGTTAGTATGTGCTGTGAGCAGTTGCACATTAAGGCTAGGGATAGAAGTTACACATAAACGGGTTTAAGTGATCAGAAACTGGTTCAAATCTGTAACACAACAGAAGTTCCATGCACTTAAACTGCTTTCAAAATGGCTGAAACTGGTTTAAGATAAACCTGGTTGGATGTAGTGTCAGACTGAACTGATTTAGGCCAAACTGGTTTATGGAACTTGTGTTCTAAATCCCTTACTGGTTCAAGTTAACTCACAGTCCCCCAGCATCCCAGGAAGCTTTGCAGCCCTGGGTTGTGCTGTCTGCTCCAGTGGAGCAGGGTTGGCCCTACCCCTCTGCTCCCTAGCTGGAGCACTATCACTGCTCTGGCTGGCTGGGAAGCAGGTTGGGGCGGGGGGGGAGAGAACCTGGCTCTGGACCCCAGGAGGGATCTGCCTGGTGGGGAGGGGGTGGGGGAAAGCAGCCCCTTACAGGCTTTTCCCTGCTCCCTGATCAAGCAGAGGGTGGGGGTGTAGCCAGGCACTGGCCCTAGTCAGCACACTGAGGGCAGAGGTGGGGAGGGAGGTTTAAACCTCCCTCCCCACCCACACTGGACCCCAGTCAGGGTCTGTCTGGTGGGGGTGAAGCAACCCCTGACAGGCTTTTCTCTGTTCAAGTAGAGAGTGGGGGGCATGGCCAGACCCTGGGCCAGGCTGGCATGCTGAGGGGGAGGGGCGATAAGGGGGTTTAAACCTATTTCTCTGCCCACATGGGGTCCCAGGAAGACCCTGCCTGGGGTCTCGTGGGCAGGGGAGGGGATTTAAACACCTTTCTCCCACCTGAGGTCTGGCCATGCATGCCTCTCTCTGCTCAAGCAGAGAGTAGGGAAAAGCCTGTCAGGGGCTACTCTGCCCCTGCCAGGCAGACCCCAGTTGGGGAACTGTGGGGTCAAGGGAGGGGTTTAAACCCACCTCCCCCCTCTGAGTGCTGGCCCGGGCAGGGGCCTGGCCACATCTCCCACCTCTGCTTGAGCAGGGAGTAAGGGAAAAGCCTGGCAGGGGCTGCTCCCCCCCACCCTCCATACTCAGCTGGCTGGCCAGGGCCTGGCCATGCCCCTTCCCCCACTCACCTTGTATAGGGATGGTGGAAAACCCTCAGAGGGCTTCCATCCCAGCTTCCCTCCCTTCCCATCTGCAGTTGTTGAAAGGCTGAAGGCAAGCTCTAGCACTCCCCAGTTTCTGGCCTGAGCCACCACAGGCATGTGGCTGCATTTTTGGAATCAAAAGTGAATGTCTGTTCACTTGCTTCTTGGTTCAGTCTACACAGTTTAAATTAACCTGAGAAGATTGAATCATTTCAGCCTCAGGCTTTTGGATTATCTGTACTTAGCCTAAGGGTTAATACCCACTGTAATGTGCACTGCTCTGACCTGCCCTTACAGGTCTGGCAAACAGAAGCAGGGGGGAGAACTGCCAAGTTGACTGCCTGCATGGCTCACCTGCTCTCTGGGGCAGCGTAGTCACAGGAATGAGCTTGCAGCTCAGATTGGGACCCCATCAGCCCCCAGTAGTTGGCACTGGGCCTACATCAGGCCTGCCAGCCCCCTGCCTCCCCAGACTGGATCCCTGTTGCCCCCTGCTGGCCTGGATCAGGTCTGCATTCCTGTCTTCTGCCTTGGTTCAGGCCTGCCATTGGTCCAGATCGGGCCCACCACTCCCTGCAGGCCAGGAGCTCATCAACTGTTCGCTGCCTCCCCAGGTCAGACCCTGCCTACCCTCTCCCACAGCTCCCCATTGACATTTGGCTGCCAGCACTGTCTTGGTGGAATAGGTGGGGAAAGGGAACCCACCTGCTTGCCCACTGCTGTTCCTGCTCTGTGCGTTGGGCTCCAGCTGGAGATCAGCAGTGGCATTGGTGGGTGGGGGTCTTTTCCTTGCCTGCTGCCCCAGGAGACTGCCAGCAGCCACAGCTGAGTGGGGAGCTAGGGAACACAGGGGGTGAAGGTGAGTTGCAAGGTTCGGGGGAGGACAGAGGAGGAGCCCCGAGGGCAGGGTGGGGAATGGGAGCAGGGGGGTGGAATTCTTACTTTTAGGTCCCCCCCTAGCTGCCCTTGCTGTCACATGGGGGGAAGAAAGTGTTCATTTGGGAATGGCTGGGAGTGGTGACTCCTGGGATGTTGGAGGATTACTCCCAACTTGTCTTGGGCCTGTGGAGCTGTGTAACATGGCTGCAAACAGACTGCCTTAGATAAGCTAGTTCTCTGCCCTTGCTGGAAGAGGACTATATCTGAGATACTCAGAGGGCACCTAACTCATATTTTCCTGCCCTAATGTGTGGGCACTCCTGTTTTAAGAGCCTGTAACACATCTTAAAGGTAATATGTAATAACACCATAAGTGACTTAATTAAGGTCACGTAGCATGTCAGTGGCAGAGAATTTAACTTGAGTTTCCCAGGTTCTAGGCTTGTAGCTATATCATGGTTATCCTCTCTGCTTCCCTTCCCAGTGGGAGACAGAACATGCCCTGTTACCTACCCCACCACGTATTTGCCACTCATAGAAGCCCACAAGTAAAAAAACAGAACTCAACTGATAACAAGTAACTAGTAAAAAGAGCACGAGAACTACTGCTACAAATAGCCTGCCCTTCTTTCTTTTTCAAAACTTTAGGAATTTAGTCCTTTGAGGTACAAGTGGCAATATAAAGATCTCTTGCCCTGGTAAATAGTTTAAACTTGTTGGCATTCAGCCTGCTTACAGTTCCCCAGAGATCTGTCTACAACCCCCAATATATCCCATAAAAATATTGATCCTATAATGAAGTCCTTTATCAATGCATCTTCGTCTGCTGGATATACATTTATTTGACTGTAAGATAACTTACAATCTTAGGACTATACGTTAATTTAGGAATAATTTTGTGCAGTGGAATGGATGTGGGAAAATCATGGACTGAATATAATGAATGGGAAAAGAATGGGTCTGTGGACTATGATCCCCATTACACTGGCTGTCTGCCCAGAAGTAGTTAGTTCATTAAAGGAAGGCAGAGGCAGTCATTTAGGAAGAACTTTTCATTTACCCTCCACAATTTGGATTTGTTTTGCCAAATGTCCCAGTAGTCATCACTTACAAATTGGTTGAGGCTCCTTTCTTCTACCCACCCTTCTCTCTGCCTCTGCCCCAGTGAAATTAGCTTTACCACATTCAGGTTGCTATAGCCAAAGTTAAAGCAAGAAAAATGATGACTGAGTAATTTTACCAGCAGCAACAATGATTCCCCAGTTTTCCACCTACTGGTGGTGTCCGAACAAGTGGCGACTGCACTTAGAAGCTGACTGCATTCAATTTTGGATTGTTAATGCTGGGTGACAGCATATGACATTCACTTCTCAGCAGAGGGCTATCACAAGATCCACATATCTCTTAATCTTGACTTCAGTCCTGTTTCCTGGCACATGAGTGGTGCATTGACCTTGTGTTTGACCCTGTTCCTAGGGTGAATTGTAGCTGAAATAAATAGGGCTTGGGTGGCTTTTGCAGCCTACCAAGATTCCATAGTGAAACAAAGAATAAAGGCTGCAGCTGAACTGCGTTAAAGGAAAGCCAATAGGATTGCGGGTTTAATTTATTTTTACATAAGAGTTATTTCCAGTAACTCTGTTTCCTGATCTGTTGTTTCTAATGCTGTTATTTTACAACACTAAAAAGGAAAGGCACAGCTAGTTTATTTGTGACGGAGATGGACTGTGATGCCTTTATTTTTAGATGCAGCCTCGCTGCCTTCATAATGAGGGACAGCTGAACAGTATATTTCAGTATTCTACACTAAAGGCCAATAAAAGTAGAAAATACTTTTATTTTTTTACTCCTGCGTTACCCTTTCCCTTCTGTTCTGTCTCCTCATTCTCCTATCCCTTTACCCTTTCTGCACCCCGTATCCTTCTATTTTTCTCACAACCTTTCGTTTCTTCTCTTTCCGTGGCACCCCTGCCTCTAGTTGCTTCCCTCCTTGCCTATCTCTATCTTTCTTCTTAGTTTTCTAATAATATTTTAAGTTTTCTGAAGGCTCTTATTGGCCAGCTTCTACCCTTACCTGCTCTCAGACAAGGAGCAAAACTCATTCCATTGTAGGTTCTGCTGTGCTGGCTAGGAGATGAAGGCAGGCAGGAAAAGGAGAGTGGTCTAATTCAGGGGTGGAAAAAACTACTTACCCACTCTTTCAGGATGAGATACAGCACTTCTCATAGAAATAACAAGACCTTCTGTGGAATCCAAGATTTCATTTAAGGAGGAGGAAGGACTAGATTTTCAAAAGGCATGGAGGACTTCGATGCCCAGCTCCCACTGATTTTAAAAACATCAGCTTAAGACCCCTCTGATGGCCAAGGTATCCCTCTTAGTGCAACCTATGAGTAGATACAGATAAATCTTGTCTCTCTACACTAGCTAGTCTCTATGGTGCTGCTCTGCCCTACTTTCTCCCTAATGCAAAGCAAGTAGGACTGCCAATTAATTGTAGTTAATGGACGCGATTGACGCAAAAACAAATTAATGTATTAATTTTTTTAATGAGTGTTAATCACACACATTTTGACCAGGGGTGGGCAAAATAGGGCCAGTGGTGGCTGGGCAGAAGCTGTTGCTCAGCATGGGGAAAAAGTGGCTACTCCCTGTCGCTGCTGCTAGGTTCTTCTTGCTGCAGCCACCTGGAGCCTGTGTCCAGGCTGCCTTGAGGCTTCTCTCTGCCACCGTCACTGCCCAGCAGGGCTGTGGTGGCAGTGCAGAGGCACCACAGGGCAGCCCAATTGCGGGCTCTGGGAGGCTGCAGCAAGAAGGGCTTGGCAGAGGTGAGGGGGAGGGGCCACTTTTCCCCTGCACTGAGGAGCATGGGGTGGGTGAGGTCCGCATGGGTAGGCGAGTCTGGAGCAGGCATGGGGCGAGCTAGGGTTAGGGCTGTGTGCGCGGGTTCCAAGCGGTTGGTCTGCTCTGGCTGGTGGGAGTCTGGAGCGGGTGTGGGGCGGGCTGGGGCTGGGGCTGGGGCTGTTGGTG
>NW_017729022.1:76992012-77008093 GCF_001723915.1 Gavialis gangeticus
GCACTGAGGAGCATGGGGTGGGTGAGGTCCGCATGGGTAGGCGAGTCTGGAGCAGGCATGGGGCGAGCTAGGGTTAGGGCTGTGTGCGCGGGTTCCAAGCGGTTGGTCTGCTCTGGCTGGTGGGAGTCTGGAGCGGGTGTGGGGCGGGCTGGGGCTGGGGCTGGGGCTGTTGGTGGTGGTGGGGAGGAGCCACAGGGTACACAAGCTCTGGGTTGTTGGGTGGATGGGAGTGCTATTTTTTAACTGTGCAATTATATTGGCGATTAATTGTGACTATTTTTTTTAAATCTCACAATTAATTGAGATTAATTTTTTTAATCGTTTGTCAGCCCTAAAAGCAAGGTTAAACTGATGCAACACTGTCTTCTTTAGGGAAGGGAAGACAGGTTAAGAGGAGTTACTGAACAGAGAGCCACAACATAGGGAAGAGGAGACTTTAGTAATGTGGGGAGGCAGACTACAGGCTGTGTTGGCAGAGGCAAAGTAATTTGCTGGGCTCAAAGATGTTTTTTTCTTTGGTTTTAATAGGAATTTTAGAAGCCTGAACCTAATTACATGTAATGGAATCATTCTCATTCCTTTTATCACTGTGTTTGTTGTCAACATTTACAGCTGGTTCTGAGTCCTACTTGTGCCTCCACACAATTAAAAGGATTCTCTGTGACCATTTGTTTTTCATTTAAATGGCAGATAAATTTCCACTGCAAACCAACTTTCCGTGAGGGGGGCTCCAGATCTCCAAGAGAAGTAAGTAGATTGTGGCAAATGATTGCTTTCCTAATGATTTGTGCACCTGATGCATCTATGTCTGGAGATGAAATGGTGCTTTTAGATTCAATGGAGCCTTTGAAAGAGGACGAGTCCCTTTTGGGACACATTGTGTTCTTCACAGTGAATGTAAAATGAACCCTAGGCAAACATCTGCATTAGTTATATCAAGAGGATCCATTTCTCCTTTTGTTCCTCTTTCCTCATTCATTCATCCATATTATTTTTTTAAAATCCCCACTCCTTTACTTTTCTTTTTAAATATTCTTTTATCCTTCCTTATGTCTTACCTTTAAATGAATCCTTCTGTTTTATATTTTCTCTATTTCCCTCCATTACTTCTTTCCTTTAACATATTCTTTTGGGTCTCATTTTTCAATTGCATTCTCAGTATTTAAGACTTTCACTACTCTTCAGAGTTGAAAACTATAAGCCAGCAAGAAATGAAAGTGAAAATGCCAGGTGTGACGTTAATATGGCACATTATGTATACTGTATGCTCTTACATAAATATTAATGACATAAGAAGTAAAGAATGCATTTTACAAGGAAAATAAGCCAATGCAGTACAGCAAATAGAGTTGTTGACATTCTAATATTATAAAAGCTTTAGTCTGTCTGTCTGTCCACAATGCTTTGTTTGCACTCTGAGTGGCTGACTGAAACAGCCAGAGTGCTCTACAAGCATTCAACAGGAGATGGTGTGATGGAGTGCCGCCGTGACGGTGAAGGGGCAGCAAGGACTGTTTGGAGCATGGGGGAGGTGAGACCAGCACCACTGGCGTTGCCACCCCACCCCTCTCCTTTCATGTGATACCAAGGACGAGAAGTGAGGGTGGGGCCGGATGCGGGGGGACATGGAGCTGCTGGGCCCGGAGAAAATCTGGCAGGGACAGGGAGGCACAGAGGAGCATGGGAGGGGGAGGAGGGGCACAGTGGCAGTGCCCTGACAACAGCCCTGAAGGGGGAGGGATGGGGCTTAGCCCCGAAGTGGTGGGGGCAAGGGTGTGGGGAGTGGGCCCATTCTCTACTGACCAGACAAGAAGTGGGGGCAGGGCCGAATGTAGGATTCCATCCCTGCCCACCATGATGGCGGGGAGTGCGCCACTGCCACCACCAGCCCCCGACAAAAGTTGGCCGGGGAGGCATGATGACAGCGCCCTGCTGCCACTGGGCCCTGCCAACAGCTGGGAGGGAAGGACGGGAGTGGGGAGGGGAGGCAGGTGAATATGGGCTGGGTGGACCTGGAGCGTGGGGGTGGGGGGCAACGGCGGTGTATCTGGATCGCAGGAGTGGTGGGGAGTGGCACCAGACCTGGAGCACAGTGGTGGGGAGGAACAGGCCCGGACTGGAAACGGTGGGGGAGAGGGAGAACGGGCCCTGCATGTGTAAAAGACTGCCTCCATGCCTGTTTTGATGTAGGTCAAAACCCTGGACAGTCAGGCCTAGGATAAGTCCAGTGTCTGTTCTAGATGCTTTCAGCTCAGCAGGGCTGTATGGGAGTCACTCTGGGGTACTGTGGAAATTGGCTGAAGTAATTTCAGAGCCATTGGCTATCCCCTTTAAGAATTCTTGGAGGTCAGTGATGTCCGGGATGATTGGAAAAGGGCAAATATAGTACCATCTTTAAGAAAGGAGGAAGGCATATCTGGGGAATTATCAATTAATCTGCTAGATCTCAGTTCCTGGAAAGATCATCAAGCAGGTCCTCAAGGAATCTGTTGTGAAGCATGTAGAGGAGAAGAAGGAGTTCAGGAGAACCAGCATGGATTTATCAAGAGCATGCATGACCAATTTGATTTCTTTCTATGATAAGGTGACAGGTTCTGTGGATGGGAGAGAACAGTGGATGTGATATACCTTCACTTTATCAAGACTTTTGACACTGTCTCCCATGACATTCTCATTAAAAAGATAAAGGAATACAGCCTAGACAAAAGTACTGTGAGGTGGATTCATAATTGGTAGGATAATTGTGCTCAACAAGTCATCAATGGCTCAATGTCTGGCTAGAAGAAGGTGGTTTCAGGTAGCATTCTTCAGGGGCCTCATATTCTTTAATGTCTTCATTAATGATTTGGATGATGTGGACTGACTGGCTAAGCAGCAGCTCTGTAGAAAAGGAACGCAGAGGTTACAGTGGACAATAAGTTGAATATGAGCAAACAGTGTGCCTGCAGCATTCTGGGCAGTATTAGTAAAAGTGTTGCCAGCAGATCAAGGGAAGTGATTATTTCCCTGCATCTGGCACTGGTGAGGCCACAGCTGGAGTAGTGTGTCCAGTTTTGGGCCCCCCACTAGAGAAAGGACAGATGGAGAGAGAATCCACCAGAGGGCAATGGAAATGGTGAGAGGATTGGAGCATATGACTTCTGAGGAGAGGCTGAGGGAACTGGGCTTACTTAGTTTAGAGAAGAGAAGACTGAAGGGCGATTTAATACCAAACTTCAATTATCTGAAGGGTGGTTCCGAAGAAGATGGAGCTAGACTGTTCTCAGTGGTGGCTGATAACAGAACAAGGAGCTATGCTGCAGCAAGGGAAGTTTAGATTAGATATTAGGAAATACTTTCTCATGAGGAAGGTAGTAAAGCATTGGAATAGGCCATGGAATCTCCATCATCAGAAGTTTTTAAGACCCGGCTAGAAAAAGCTTTGGCTGGGATGATCTAGTCGGGGCTGGTCCTGCTTTGATCAGGAGGTAGATGAGATGACCTCGTGAGGTCTCTTCCAACCCTCATTTCTTAAGATTCTAGGATTCTCACAAGTTACTTGTGCTAACTAGATTAAAGCCAACAGTACTGGTGAAAACTATGACATGGACTTTAGTGCAAACTGTACAAACCCATCAGAAACTCTGGATGTATTGTATGTTTGCCAATCCATGCAATTGCATTTGGACTACTAGTTGGTGTAAACATAAGGCGAGGAATGCTGACTCATGCTACAATCAGTCTCATTTGCTCTGTAGATGTACCCTAAGGGGTTGGTGAACATGCTTAGGCACAGTGATGTTTAGATGTCAAGGCATTTAAATTGAGATTGGCCTAGAAGATAACACTGCTTTAACAAATGAATTTCCTGTTTCTAGAGGGAACACTTTGTGGATTTGTGGATGATACTAAGTTGGATGGAGTTACAGACACTCTGGAGGCTAGGGCTAGGATTCAGAATGACTTGGATTGACTGGAAAAATGATCTGTGGTCAACAAGACGAAATTCAAAAAGGACAAGTGCAAAGTCCTGCGCTTGGGCCACAAAAATAGCATTTACAAATACAGGTTGGGGAATGAGTGGGTAGAGTGCAGTACTGCAGAGAAAGACCTGAGGGTTACCTGATTGTCTGTGCTTGTTGCAAAGGAGTCCAACAAAGTGGTGGGTTGTATCAGCAGGAGTGTCACTTACAAATCAAGGAAAGTAATTCTTCTGCTCTATTCAGCACTAGTGAGTAGTGTGTCCAGTTTTGGGCCTCACACTTCAAGAGGAATGTGGACAGTTTGGAAAAAGTCCAGTGGAGAGTAACAAAATAATTAGAAGCCTGGGAAGCACGTTTTACGAGGAAAGGCTGAATGAACTAGGGGTATTGAATCTGGAGAAGAGAAGACTGAGGTGGGTGTGTGTGTGTGATTTCTTAACTGTCTTCAGATACGTGAAGGGCATTTACAGAGAGGATGGAGATAAGCTTCTCTGTGCTTGTAGGGGACAGGACTGGGAGTAGTGGTTCCAAGCTTTCGGCAGAGAAATTGAGTTTGGAGACTGGGAGAGGCCTTCTTACTATGAGGGTGTGGTCAAGCTTGGATCAGGCTACTTAGAAAAGTTGTGAAATCTCCATCCTTGGAAATTTTCAAGAGCGCTTTGATCAGACACTTGGCTAGAATGGTTTAGTGAATTTTGCCTTGAGGAGGGGACCTTGTGATGTTCCTTCCAGCCCTACTTTCTTTGATCATAATTTCCTAGCCTTATTGATAAACCCTTTGGATAATGAGTCTACAGAGGGTGGGATCAGATTTAGGAGGTGGATTTCTTCATGGTTGCAAGGTAAAGATATAAAGTGTGGACTTGACTGAGACTTCACTCTCAGCTCACAGCAGTGTACCACACATAGTTTTGAAGCCCCATGAGCAGACCTGGTGACTTGGCCACCAACCTGTTCTAGTCTCTCCCTTTTCTCTAGGGGAAAATAATACATGACCAATCTTCAGAAGATGCAGGCCACTTCCTTTCTATATCTGTTCAGCTGTGCTGGCTGGTGTTTTGAGGGGACAAAGTGAGAGCTCTGACTTCTTCTTATATCTGCAGTGGAATACCAGATACTGCTCCTTTTTTCTCTTTACTGTAGCCCATGATGTGGGTAGCCTGTGCAGAGGAGTAAGGAGTTTCTTGCACCCTTTCAACTCGTGTTTTTGCCTAATGAGACTAAACCTGCTCCTACTGAACTCAATGGTGAATCTCTTATTGACTTTACTGGAGAAGAGAATCAGGCCTTGTGCCATGGGTAAACAGATTGTTGTAAACTCATTTCTCTCTCTTGTTTTTTAATTGTCTGTGCTGTGATCTGCTCTATTCCTTTTGTAGAAAAGTAGCAGAAGGGTTCTTTTGGCCATATTCCAAAATGGGTAATGAATATATGCACTGTACCTACATTTTTCCTGCAATTTCAGTTGTATATATGGTTTTGTATTTCTATTTGTTTCTCATATCAATGCTAAACAACTGCCAAATTTTGTTCCACAAGCAACCACATTTCAGTTGTGACTGAAGTGATTCTTATTCACAGTTCCGTAAATGACTTTGTACGGGAAGTGCTGGGTAACTGTTAGACACTATCATTTATTAATGTATTTTCTCTGTCCTCCTCCTGCAGAACTTTGTCCGACATCACTGGGTGCACAGGCGAAGGCAGGAGGGAAAATGTAAACAATGTGGAAAGGTAAGAAGTATATACAGATCATAAAACTTGTGACGAGATTTCTAGGCACTTTCAGATTAATAGAGCTCCACCCAGCCATTTAATTATTCTGTTCTGTTCTAGCTCTGGGTCTCTCTTGGGCAGAGAAAGGGAATCATGTGGAATAGTGCAGTACTTTTTTGGTGCATACAAATGGGAAACAGAATGGTGACAGTAAATCTGTTGCACTGGTGACCTAAACCCAGGTCTCTGAAAGTGAAAGGCTATTGTGCTGTTTCCAGATTCTCGCTGTGTTGGCTGCTTTGGGCTGTTCAGTGTATCCTCCACTGCACAAGACAGTGAAAGCCCATTTCCACTGGTAATAGAAAAGGTCAAAGAAAACTTTAATTACACAGAACTTTTCTACTCATAAGTTCAACTCTCCAAGCCTGTTAAAATAATAGCAACAACAATAATAATAATAACAAATTCAAAGCTACTGTGGTTAAGGCACACCAGTTTCTATAGACAGTGGCACACAAGGAAATGATGTAGCTATCCTCACACCTGGTCACCTTTGCCTCTCCAGCCTGAATGACCAAGTGTCTATTTGGGGTGACTTGGGACAGGCTTTAGCCTGAGTCTGAACTGAGGGTTGGAGTTATTCTTCTTGTACTGCATTCATTCCAAGCTTATCAGTGGTACTGAAATTAAGGTCATGTTTGCACAGTAAACTTACCGTGTCTGGCACAGGTACTGTCAAAGCTTGCTGTGCTGCTGTAGGGGGACTGCAAGATTTCACAGACATTAGGGCTGGAAGGGACCTCGGAAGATCATCGTTTCCAGCCCCCCACCCAAAGGGCAGGAAGTCAGTTGGGGTCATAGGATCCCAGCAAGATAAGCATTCAATTTAATTAAGGCAGAGCTGCATCTCTGTGGACCCATGAGTGGTCTATATGGCCCAATTTACACCCAAGTAAACTTTTTTTCCTTCCGCACTAAGTTGTGCTTCTAGTTCCCTCTTACCCTCAGCTTCTGCAGCTTCAGTCATTGTACATGGCCAGGGCAGAACCCATGTCTTGACACATTCTCTGTTGTATTAGAAGAAGAGACTTGTATCAGTTTGACTCCATATCATTCTAAAGCACTAGTGACAACAGGATGCAATATTTCATTCATGGTGTGTGATCACGAGCAGTGAGGCATGTACATGCAGGATTCTTAAGCTGGCATGACACATGATGACATTGGAGCCATGTTTTCTTGTGCCTCTGCCTTTCTGGGAGTTGTGCTGTATCTTTACTACTGGTGTCAAAGGAGTTCATTAGGCAAGTTGAACAGTCACTGCATATTGTGTTAATACATGTAGTAGAACCAGCACATGATATACTCTTATTACTAACCTGACCAGTTTGCTCTGAAACACGCTGGAGATGACTCCCTGGGGTGAATGTCAAAGGAGGTAGCTACTCTCCTTGTGGACAATAAATAGTCAGCACTTCTATGGGTATATTCTAGCAGACCTCTCTACCCAGAAACTAGAAAGATGAAAATAAAAAGGGATTTTCCTTTGTAATACTTTATTTCAATGCCAAAGTAAACTCCTCTCCAGCCAGATATATTCTACCTTGTGGTCCATTTTCCTGCTTTTTGAGCTTCTGCCTTAAATTAATTCCCCTGTCACGTAAGAAAAAGGAAGCTATCATTGAAATGAAATGGTAGTAAATTTAGAGCAATAAAATAAGTATTTTTCATGGAGTATCTAATCATTCTGTGGGTCTCATTTGTAATACGAGGTCATCAGTCAAATCTTGGGCTCAAATCGGAGAGCTAAATATTTTAATGAACATTAATAACACTCACAGTAATGCAAGCAAAGATTAAGGATAATCATCATATCTCATATTTTCAGTCATAAGCCCGTGGACAGCAATTAATTTTCCTTTATATCCTTAGCTTGGCATGTTAGCTTAATTTTTTGTTTTCCTCCTTCTAAACAATATTGGCCATGGCTGAGGTGTTGGTTATTGGAGTAGATAGATGGGTGGTCTGATGCAGGATAGCAAAACATGAGCTTTTCTCTGAGGTTTTACATTAAAAATCCCACACTATAGGTTTGTGTAGGAGCAGAATTTGGAGGTGATTAACCAATGGCCTACAGTACCTTTGTGTACCAGCTATACAGGAAACTGAAAAGTTTGCCAAAGCCTGCTCAGTAGATGGAAGGTGAATGGCATCAGTGAAACAAATAGATTTCTCTGTCCATCTTCTGTGGTAGATCCCATTTGTCCAGAAGATGGGATAAGTGAGGACAGTACTTTTTTTTCATGTAAGAGAATTAATTGAATTCGTTATTGTCTTAAAAGGAGGTAGTTGCTGACATTTTTTAGCAGATAGAATAAAGAAGAGTGCAATATCATTTCCCCCCTTATTGCTCTGCTATTGTGCCTCAAATTTTTAGCAATATTTGTCATTCAGTTTTGTAGGTCTCTTTAATAGTATTACTATTCTAAGGTCTTAGTTGATGCCAGTTTTGTAGTACTTTGTTGTTGTGAGAAGTTTGATGGTCAGGAATTGGGTTGTGACCACATAAACCATAACTATCAGATGTTTAAGTGGTCTATCAATCATCAGTGTTTGGTGCACACCTCCCCTGCTGTATTCCAACAGTGGTCAAGAATTAGAAGGCTCTACCTATCATACCCTTGGCCAAAAAGAAAGACAGCTTTGGAGAATTTGGTGCAAGTCATACTGGATTTAAAACAAAACTACATCCAGGGCTTAATAATATAATAATAAATATTACCCTGTTCTCATACCGGGTTTTCATTGGTAGAGCCCAAAGAGCTTTACAAAGACAACTTATATAGTGATAGATTGTGAATTACTTCCCTAACTGAAGTAAAATAATTACATTTTCATGAAGATAAATAGGCTCATGGAGACAACATGAGCCTACTCAGTATGACTTTGAGTGCTGTGCACTGTGTACTGCATATGTGTATGTGTATGTACATGTGTGCGTATGTCTGTATCATCAACAAGAAGAAGATCAGGAAAGCATGAGGGAAGCACCCTAGTGACAGATGATGCAGAAAAGGCTGAAGTACTTGATGGCTTTTTTACCTCAGTCTTCACAGGCAAGGTCAGCTCCCAGACTACTGCACTTGACAGCACAGTTTGGGGAGGAGGTGAGCAGCTGACAGTGGTGAAACAACAGGTTAGGGACCATTTAGAAAAACTGGATGTATACAAGTCCACAGAGCTTGAAGCCATGCACATGAGTGTGCTGAGGGCGTTGGCCGATATGATTGTAGAGCTGCTGGCCATTGTCTTTGAAAACGCATGGTGATTGGGAGGGGTCCTGGATGATTGGAAAAAGACAAGTATAGTACCCATCTTTAAGAAAGGGAAGGAGGAGGATCTGGGGAATTACAGACTGGTCAGCATCACCTCAGGCCCTGGAAAAATCATGGAGCATGTCCTCAAGAAATATATTTCTAAGCACTTGGAGGAGAAGGTGATTAAGAACAGTCAGCATGGATTCCCCAAGGGCAAGTCATCAACCTGACAGCCTTTTATGAGATGACTGGATCTGTGTATGCGGGGAGAGCAGTGGACATGATATATCTTGACTTTGGCAAGGCTTTTGATATGGTCTCCCACAACATTCATCCAAGCAAGCTAAGGAACTACGGTCTGGACGAATGGTCTGTAAGGTGGATAGAAATCTGGCTGGATCATTGGGCTCAGAGGGTAGTGTCAATGGCTTGATGTCTAGTTGGCAGCTGGTATCAAGTGGTGTGCCCCAGGTGTTGGTCCTGGGGGTGGTTTTGTTCAATATCTTCATCAGCGATCTGGAAGATAGGATGAAGTGCATCCTCAGCAAGTTTGTGGATGACACCAAGCTGTGGGGAGTAGTAGACATGTAGGAGTGTATGGCTAGGATTTAGAGAGACCTCAGCAAATTGGAGGATTGCTCCAAAAAAGAAATGTCATGAGATTTAATGAGGACAAGTGCAAAATCCTGCACTTAGGACAGAAAAATCCCATGCACTGGTCTAGGCTGGGGAACAACTGGCTAAGCAGAAGCTCTGCAGAAAACGACCTGGGGGTTGCAGTGGACAATAAGATGAATATGAGCCAACAGTGTGCACTTGTGAAGAAGATTAATGGCATAGCGGGCTGCATTAGTAGGAAGGTTGCCAGTAGATTGAGGCAAACATTGTACTCCCCAACACTTGTTTTATGTATTATAAATCTGAGCCGGGGTTTGGTGGGGTTTTTTGTGCCCACTTTCAATGGTTTGACTTAGACAAGAGACAGGTGGACTACTTAAGCTTTTGGAATCAATGGGTCTGTTTCATTGCTGAGGTTAGTGGGCTGAGCTCATCATGACAATGAAGTCTTGTCTCTAAAGAAGAAGGGAGGGCATTGATCCTGGACATCAGCAAATTAGAAAGGGCGACTATTGAAGGGGAGGGACAGGGACAGGGGATTCAGGTCACAGAGTCTGAGGAGACTGAATTTAATCAGTCAAATGTGACATATTCATGTGGCATCTAGGTATGAGGCACATTGTGCCTGAAAATTTAAGCCAGGCAAATTCAAATGAAAAATAAGGTACAAATGCTTAATAGTGAGTGTGAATAACCATTCAAACAAATGACCAAAGGATACGGTAGATTCTCCACTTATTGAAACTTTCAAATCTTAACTGGATACTTTCCTGGAAAAGAAAATACTTTAAAAAAAACTCACCAGTTATTGGGTTAAATAAACAGGTAACTAGATGGGGCTCTATGACCTTTGTTTTATATGAAGTGACACTAGATGATTTAGCGGTCACTTCAGAGCTTAACAGGTAGAGTTGGTTGGGAGTTTTCTGTCAGAATGATCTTCCAGTGGAAAATGCAGTTTCCATATCTTGGAACATTTCCATGGAGAAATTTTTTTTTTCCTGAAAATGTATGAAAAATTTGTTTTGGGTCTGTTTGATTTGAATATTAATATTGGACTGATCTAAAAGATTCTGTTTAAACTGCATTTCACTATCAGTACTTTTCCTTATGGGAGTTATAGTTTGCTCTCTTCCCTCTTTAGTTCTCTCCAATGCTGTGGGGATTCCCATTGACCATGCTCTGTAGGTGCATTATGGGAGATGTAGGCTGATTACAAAGTTAGGGGAATTGCAGGTGGGAGCATCTGGTTCTTGAATTACAACTCCACAAGGCAATATGTCAAAATAGAAAAATGCATTTTAATGTTGAAATGCCTTGAAAACAGTGTTTTTGGTCATTTTCAACAAACTTATAGCAAACATTTTGATTTTGGGAATGTCTAAACATTTTGATAGATTTTTTAAAAAAAATCCTGTGAAATATGGTTTAATTTAAGTTTTCATTCAAGCCCAAATGTTCAAATGTCCAAATTTCCTGTGGCATGGAATGTTCTAATTTCACTTAGGTCCATTAAAGTCTATCAAATGAATTTGTATTTCATAAATGTTTCTTCCTTTTTCCTCCCTTTTGACTACAAAGTTAAATATAGCCCTACGAATATATTTTGGTCAGACTGTATATTCAAAACCTTTGTTATAATGGTGTCCCAATTTAAGAATCTTTTTTTCAATCTAACTTCTACTATTTTGCAGTGATTTTGCCTTGGCCTACCAAGAATATACTGATTTTTATGGTTGATTTGATAGTTTTGGGGATTTTAAAGGGGAGGCCAATACTGGTATAAAACAAAAATCTGAAACTCTGGACTGACACGTCTCATTCCTTGCTAATAGGGAACTTTATAATAAGAGTGTGATTTAACCTTGTTGTTTACCTTACTGTTGTATTAATAGGAGTAACATGCATCTGGTCATTCAGTGCACTGTCTATTCCTGGGGCTTACAGTATCCATGGTCTATTCATTGTATTTGACTGCGCTAGCACAACTCAGACATATGGCAAAAACCAAAGTTGTTGAATTTTCTTGCATGATCATAAGTATGCAAATGTTATGGAAAGCAATGACAGCTTTCTTGTCCTATCTTTTCCTGCTGTTCCAGGGGTTTCAGCAAAAATTCTCCTTTCATAGTAAAGAGATTGTGGCCATCAGCTGTTCCTGGTGCAAGCAGGCGGTAAGTGGTCAATACTTGGTGGGAGAAGTGTAAATAGCTGTGGTGGATTTTAGCCATTTGGGGTCATTTTGTTGGACTTCATTTGTCTCGTTAGTATCCTTTGCTTGGGATTCCAATTTATTATGGGGAAGAGCCCTGGAGGGGCTCATTTTAACCCTTTCTGTTCCTTTTCCTCAAGGATATTTCACCTGGATAGCCTATTCTTCTGGCCAAGGGGAGCTAAGTGTGGTTTCCTTCTTTGGAATAGAACAAAAAGTTGTTTGTGGGTTGACAAGAGAGAGATTTCTGCAAAAGTAATGTGAGAGGCAAACCACTGCTGCTCTTGACACAGGAGTTTCCATGCTATATGATTTTGCCCATTTGGGATTTTGTCTTAATGTTATCATTAGGGGCATGTTTGGGGTATGGAGCATGTTTGGGGAAGGTTGAAAAACAAAGGTGGCCATTTGTTAAATATTCCTAAAAAGCTCTTGGTGTAGAAAACTGATGGTGGAGATGGAGCTGATGGTGGGTATGTTCCTCACTGTATCACGCATCTCCCTCTTTTCTCCTGTCCCCTCTACTTTTCTGTCTGTCCTCCTTTTCTTGCATTCCATCCGTCTCATTAATGGCTCTGCTCTCCCTTACTATAGTTTCACAACAAAGTCACCTGTTTCATGTTACACCACATTGAGGAGCCGTGTTCCCTGGGGGCTCATGCTGCTGTCATTGTGCCTCCCACTTGGATCATTAAGGTGAAGAAACCTCAGGTAACTGCATGCGGAAGTCTGTTTCTGATGCTGTATGGCAACCTGGGGCAAGCCTGGCTTAGCTCCTGATTGTCCTCCACCAAAGCATGTTTGTCTGACCTGACCTTGCCCTTCCCACCCAGCTACATCTTATCAACTTACATCCTGCTCTTCCATGGACTCCCCTAGTGGGGGTCCTTCATTTTCTTCTGTGAGACAATTAGTGATTAATGTTATTTTGGCACTAAGCAATCCAGTTCAAGATTATTCTTCCTACACAAGTTCAGTAGAATGGAAGAATCTTCTCTGTTTTAGGCACTGAAGCATATTTCATTAAATAAAGCTGTGCAAACACTGAACAGTGCTTTCACAAGCATTCAATTTTGCATTGAAACAAATAATTAGCCTTTGCTGTCTTCATGTTCCTTGGATTTGATTTCCATGGGTGTTTGAATCATCACATTTTATTCACCCGAATGCTTGCTGAATGCCACTGTTATCTTACCTGTCCTAATGCTTGCAAGCAGTAGATTTTAAGGTTTAACCAGAATTCAGTATAGTTTTGACAAGATGAGACAGTGCTTGGTGCACCGGAGGGAAAAGATTTCCAAAGTGGAGCTGGCCAAAAAGGAGAATTTCTGGTTTCCAGGAAATTTCATATTTCTTAAAATTTGGTTTCAGTCCAGATTTGACTGAAACATTTTTTTTGTTTCCTATGATCTGGAAAATAAGAGAAAAATGTTTCAGTGTTCCCCAGACTTGGCAGAATAAATTTGATAGCAACATTTTAGTTATAAATGATTTGCCCATCCCTGCTTACTAATGGCCATAGGCAAGTCCTGAACTGGATTTCTTACTCATTTTAACGGGATTCTAGTGATGCTGTTATTCCTTTTGTTGTTTTCCCCCAAGCAAATTAGATGAGTTTCTGTACCCACCTTTACCCTGATGTCTCCTTTTTCTTTGTTTTTACTGCTACTAAAGTGTTCTTTCAATGCTGTTTCCATGCATAGTGGGTCACTATTGTTGAAGTACTAAACCTGAATAAAGTATAAACTCCCCCTTTCATTCCTGCACTGTCTTAGTGATGCAGTTAAGGACAGTTTGACCCAGATGACCTGATAAATGTTCTGCAATTAATTTTTACTGTTGACAAGTGTCTTTTTTTTCAGGATGAAGGAAATTCAGAATGGTTTGGATAGTTGTGAGACAGGTGATAGACCTACATGTAATGACCCACTTACGTAATTAGAAAATTGTCAAAACATCCGTTGTGTGGTGTTCATCATGTAAATGTCTTTTGTAGCCTCTCAACCAACATTCAATGCCACTGCACAATGCTGGAAACTATATAATACTGTGTCTGGTTTCCTGGAGTACAAATATATTCCTGTCCCAGTTGCACAGATACTAGTGTCCTTTTCTAATATTTGATGCATTGAAAATTGTTAAAAACTACTAATTGAGTCTTGGTGTTTGTGCTGGAGAAGAGCTGGCAGTGAGTGGGGTCTGGGTGATGCTCTTTGAGCCAGCCTCCTCTGAGGATCAGGAGACAATGTAATTGTAACTGTTGTGGCTAGACTTTGGTGCTGGGGGAGGGCTTATGATACAGGTGAGTAAATCTGTTTTTTCTTTCTCTTCGGAAACATTCAAATGAAGTCTGCTTCATATCCTTGGGCTACTTTCTCTTCTCTACTTTCACTTCATTGCTGATGGTGGCAAGTGGAGTTAGACTACTATTTGTATCTGATTATGGTTTTTGAAAGGCATGAAGATCACAGAGTTTGACTTTCATTGATGCTGTGCACTTGTAGCTTTCATTGAAACTATTGAAGCTATGGCTACTAAGAAAGAGCCTCTGAATATTAAACCTGGGATAGTGTAGATGAAAGGATTGAAAGGGATTTTACTGGATCTGCCTCAGAAAATCAAACATGCGTCTCCCCCACATCATGCACGAATGATTTTTCAATAAATCTATCCAAGTTTATTTGGAACACCTCTAAAATTGACTTTATTTTTCTGTTCTGTGCTTCTCCTTTTTGAAGAAGGGAAAAATGACATCCATGAAGAAGATTTTTCCTCTTCTAGAAGTGATCCAGGATTTACATAATCCTCTTTCCTTAAAGTAATTATTTGCTGTAAAGACAGTTTCACTAACTAGCATTATTTCCTCAAAAATCCCCCCATAGTTCCTGTTGGGAAGGAAGCCTTTCATGGACAAGACAGTATGCAGAACTTCTTAAGTTCACCATACGGATGTTGGTGGTCCACCCACAGCTGCTTTTCTTGAATATATTTGAAATGACGGTCTGGACATGTATAGTCAGCTTCTCTGCCTCTCACCTGTTGTATTGCTACTGTTTCTGCAAACTTATGGGCTCTATCAACATGACAAAAATTGGCATACTTAAACACTGAAGTGTAGCATCATTGTGCCAAATAGTCTTGCCTGTGTGGGCAGTGACAAAAAATTCCATTATATTTTAACTATCCCCCAATCGACTGCCTTACTTTGCAGCAGTTACCAGTATGTCTGCTCAGGGCGCTGACATTTCTTATTACATTTCTGTGTGTAAGTATCTCCATTTTATAGAGGGGTAACTGAGGCACAGAGAAGTTTAGTGTCTTGCCCAAGGACACCCAGCAGCCCAGTGATGGATCATGGAAAAGAACTCAGATGCCCTGAAGCTCAGACAAGTGCTCTGTTCCAGCACCCTTTAACAACAGACAGTATCTGAGGAACAAGTCTAAGAACCTCTGCAGGAATTACCGTAGTTAGGGCCTGAGGGCATTGGCTTGCTCCATTACATTAATTTAACATTCATATTCTCTTTCAGTCTCATTACATAGGCAGAGATGAAAAAGACCATGCACTTTGTATAATCCATTGATCCATCCAAGTCAGTGCAGTTCTTGTAGTGTAGCATGCCTTCTAGAGCATTTCTTATGTACCAAAGCAAGGAAATATAGAGCAAGACTCCTTCTTATGGCAAAAGGAACAGAAAATGGGCTACTTAATCTGAACTTTGGACAGTTTGAGTTAGATAACTTTCTCCGAAATTATGAGTTTTCCACATTACTGAGATTCACTAGAATTCCTAACTTTTCTATTTCACATATTGACACTGATGTTTCAAACACTGTTCCTAGCCAGATCCAACAGATGTCCTGTTTAAAGCAATGATGCTGTTGGTTGAAGATCAAGGTTGAATAAAAAACAGCAGGTACTGTTTATTAGCTGAACTGTACAGACTTGCAGGTCTCTGAGTCTATGAACCTTTGCTTGGTAGGAATCTAGAGACCGTTTTGGATAAAATAAAGACTGAGGACAACACTGAATGCATTTTGTTTCCTTTTTGAGGTTAGAAAAGATTAATGAATGTTCTGTGAGTTTTCTGCACCCTTTATTGCCTGCTTTGGCTAAATTAAGAGTTGAAATACAGTGAGTGTGTTAATTTTCATAACATTTCTGACCCACCTGAACTTGGTAATATGTAAATGGAGAGGGGTTATGGGGAATGGGGGAAGGGGGGGGATTTTATTTCAGCAACTGCAGCAGTAAA
>NW_017729022.1:77008251-77009457 GCF_001723915.1 Gavialis gangeticus
AAAAAAAAAAAAAAAAAAAAAAGGAAAAGAAAAAAAAAAAGGAAAAACCCCCTTCAGTTTGACCAGTCCTTTTCACATCAGCATGCCTTTGTGATAAAATATTATCAGTAAAGTTAGCACCCTTCTGGAGAATAGCATTTTTTTTCTTTTCAGTTCACTGCCATTGATGATGTAGGGTATTTTTTTTTAGGTCCTACACAAAGTACCAAAATATTTTCTGTATTTTTTTTCCTGAACTAAGGTGGCTCTTAAATATTAAGAATCCAGAGGAGGTTCCCTGTTAGATTATTACACTAGTTTTATGCAATGGTGGCATGTGCTATACTAAGTCAATGGTCACCAGAGCTAAAACTTGTTTTTTTTAAATGGAAAATAGCTCATGTTATCATATTTTTATTACATTTTTATGCAGGTGGTCTCCATACCAGGAGACGAGCCTGATTGGGCGGGAGACTGGAGCCCCGGAGGGAAAACGGGCGTCTCCTACCCCTATTGGGAGGGTTGGCAGGTACAACATGTGGTGTTATGTGAGTCTGTGGGAGCATCTGATTTTTCTCCCCACGGCGTGGGAAAGTTTCCAGTTCCAAAGCACCAGTCTGGTCTCCGTGTGTGGCTTTCTCCATAAACGGTGGTGTGGAAGTGTAAAGCATGAAACGCATGTGATCTAAACTTCAAGCATGTGCCAGATACTGTATCATTCTCCAAATGGATGATGCATGGAAGAGCTTCTAAAAGGAGGCTGCTTCTGTGGATTTTTAAATTTTTGTTTTATTTGTGATGTATTCTTGGGGTTTTTTTCTTTTCATGTAGAACTCATTAAAGACTTCGACCCGACGGAAGAAGAGAACATCTTTTAAAAGAAAAGCTAGCAAAAGAGGCAATGAGGTGAGCCTTAATAAGGAACACTTGAAAGGTAGAATAAATTGATACTTTAATCTCTAGATTGTCTGTAAAAATCCAGTGGCTTTCTGTAGATCCTAGCATGGCCTCCAGTTGAGAGAGAGCAAGTATCCACAGCATAGAAGTTGCCATTTCTGCAATTAGGCACCCTTGGATGCTTCACTGGAAGGACAAAGACTTCCTGGTGATGGAGGCTAAACAACTGTCTCATTCAGAATTAATGAACATTATTTTTCTCTGTGTGTGTGTGTGTGTGTGTGTGTGTGTGTGTGTGTGTGTGTGTGTGTGTGTGTGTGTGTGTGTGTG
>NW_017729022.1:77009474-77010127 GCF_001723915.1 Gavialis gangeticus
GTGTGTGTGTGTGTGTGTGTGTGTGTGTGTGTGTGTGTGTGTGTGTGTGTGTGCGCATAAGGGCTGTGCGAAGCTTCGGTCCCTGACTCGATTCGGTGAAGATTTGACCCTATTCAGTGGCTGAATTTTTGAATCCGAATTGAATCAGAGGACCCTTTTATCTCTCTGAATCAAATTGGAACCCTCCAAATCGATTTGGAGAGATTTGGAAAGATTCGGCGATTTGGACATAGACACAGCTTTAAATGTTTTTTCTACATACCTCTAGGTAGCAGGTGGCTTGTGAATGCTGCGATGCTGGGGCACACGGAGCATCCCACAGAATCGGGGGCTCCCCAGCGCAGTCAGCAGCAGACCAAGAAGTGGACCAGAAGCACTTCCGGTCCACTTCTGGGTCCATCAGGGAGCATGCGGGGGGCCTCCCCCATGCCCTCCTGGCTTGGCGATTGGTGCCTCCTGGGTTTGGGGGAGGCAGCCAGGGTCCCCCCATGGCTGATCACTGAGCCGGGTGTACAGGGGAGCCCCCTAGCGCGCTCCCTGGCAGACCTGGAAGTGGATTGGAAGTACTTCTGGTCCATTTTTGGGTTTGCCAGGGAGCACATGGAGGGTCCCCCACACTCCTGTGGGACACTCCATCCACCCCAGCATTGCAG
>NW_017729022.1:77011108-77015740 GCF_001723915.1 Gavialis gangeticus
TGGGACTGTCTGTGGTGGGACAGTCCCCCAGAAATGCCAGGGCAGTTACTGCCATGGTGAAAGGCAAGTATGGGGCACCTTCTAACCCCAGCCCCACATCCCTGGTGGATAGTTGGTCATCTCAGGGGGAGACCAGGCTTACTGTGAGTACTGAGGCAGGGCCCAAGCCAGGAGCAGGGACCTGTGGCAGTGCCCAGGCTCACAGTGGAGTCTGAGTCCACATTAGGAAGCCAGGAGGTAGGCTCCAGAAAATGGGGCTTGAAGCCCTAGTCCTGTAGAGAGGGGCTTGGAGCACAATGTGAGGGGGCCTGGGACCCAGAGAGGGGCTTGAAGGTCAAGGACGGGGCTTGGAGCCTGGGGATGGGGCTTGTAGGCCCAGTGATGGGGTTTGGAGCCCAGAGCGGGGACTGGGACCCTTGAGTGTGTAGTAGAAACAGGCTGGGTGTGAGGCCAAGTATGTGAAGGCCAGGTGTGTGCCGCCAGACTGAAGGCTGGGTGTCAGGCTACACAAGCTGGAGGCCGGGTGCTAGGCCAAGCAAGCTTGGGCTGGGAGTTAGGCCATGAAACATCTGCCAGGCATGGGATACAATAAGGGGAGGCCGGAGTCATATATATATGCCCTTATCATCAGGGCAGAAAAATGGGCAGCCTCCTGCCTGAGTAACATCCTTGTAATTATTAACATCAAGGCATGGCAGGTGAGGTGGGCAGGTGGTTAGCCCTAAGACAAGTGGGCGGGCCTACATTTGAGACTGGCCCTGGAAGGCCCACGTGTTACAAACACTTTATATGGTTTTTTACTGTTCGTAAAAAATTGTCAAATTGAGGTAAGTTTCCAAATGAAATGTCACCTTGAAGTGAAAAAGCAAAATGTTTCATTTTAGAAAAGTCAAAATGAAACATTCAACTTTTAATTTTTTTTTCCAATCTTTTGGCCATACCAGTTAAAAAAAAATAAATCTAATGTAATTTCATGAATTATTTTGGTCAACCCAAATGGCAATTTATAATTAAAAATTAAGTTTTGTCCAAAAAATTGTGCCCAGCTCAACAGTTTCTCTCTCCTGTTGGTGATGTCAGTATAAATTCCAAACACTGTTTCAGCTGGCAGGGTGAACTGTCTTTACATAAGATATATTAAGTACCTGCATTTGGTAGAAAAATCTAACCATGGATTTTCAGATCCAATCCATATTAGTTTGGTCACCTCTGTGCCTATCTAAAGTTTATTCAATGCCTTGTTATCTACAGCAGGATTGTCAAAAATACAGCACATGAACCAGAATTGGCATGTGGACCCGTGTTATCTAGCCCAGGGGGTTGCCTCTGGGATTGAGGCACAATGATGGAATATAGCTGTTCACAGATCTATATAGAGGACTACACTTTTCAAGGTTATTAACTTTGCAGCTTTCATAACCACTAAATTCACATTTAAAATCCTTTGTGGGACTTTTTGGTGGAGATTTTAGCGCTCTTCTGTATAGCTCTAGTTAATGCACTTTTTCACTGCTGTTTTTGTAGGAAAACAAAGGTCGACCTTTTGTGATAAAACCTATCTCTTCCCCACTCATGAAACCGCTGTTGGTGTTTGTGAATCCAAAAAGTGGAGGGAATCAGGTAAGGACGTCAATTGAATCCTAATCACCGTTAAAGAACAATCTATCAATGGATTTCAGTGGGGTCAGAGAAAGGAAGAGTTGCATATGAGCTGGACCACGGACTCTAGCAGCAGACGACTGGAACCTTTCCACATAAAAGGAAACTTGGATTTTTCAAGATAATCTTCCTCCCAGTTTTTTATTTTTTGTAAGGAAGCTAGAATGATAGGAGTATTTTAGGACACCTCCACCTTTCTATAGGAAAGGGGGCCTCCAAAGAAATCTTCAGTCATCCTTTCTATCCTAAGAGATGATGAGTTTCTTCACCACCCTAACCACATCCAGCTGGTTTTGTATTTTAAGTATGTAAGAAACTTTGCTCTAAGCAGTTGTTGCAGAGTATAATGTTGTTGTATAAGCATTTTACTTCATTATCAAGTTGTATACTGAATGCTAGTTTAGCTAGAGCAAGCAGCAGGTGTATATAGACTCTAGCCTGCTTCTTTCTTAGAATTCCTATGGCTAAGATTTTCAGATCCAATCCATATTAGATTGGTCACCTCTGTGTCTATCTAAAGTCCATTGAATGCCTTCTCATCAACAGCAGGGTTGTCAAAAATACAGCATAAGGGCCATGCATGTGGACCTGTGTTATCTGGCCCATGGATTTTCTGTCAGAATATCTGGGTTCCAGCAGCTGGGCATGGGGCAGTAGTGGCAACCACCATGACTCCCTGAGACAACACTAATGTGGGTCAACCCCAGTGAAATCATGAGTATGGATCCCCAGTGGGGGTTCATTTAACCAGTGCCCTTATTCAATCTGTTGCCAAAATCTTTAGTATGGATCCCTGTAACAGGGCATCTGGCCCTTTATGGGAGGAAGACAGCCCTGGGGTAGAGGCCCAGCTGTAGGTGATTAGCTGGCAGATGAAAGCCCAAGAGAAGGAACAGCAAGGAGCTCAAGCTGGAGAAAGGAGCAGTTTGTGGGCATGGATTAGATTGAAACCCAATAAAGCTTGTGTCTAAGAAGGGTCAGAGCTAAAGGGTCCTTTTCTTCCACCGGAAGAAAGGGTAAAGTCTGGTTTACTAGTTTGTTTGGACAAAGGGGTATTGCTTTGTGTTATGAGAACTGGATGAGGGGCTCCAAAAGGAATAAATTTCACCAGCATGGCAGCAGGAGCACCAACCCACTTATAATCCCCTGGGGACTTATTTTGATGGTGGAGGGCTGGTGAGTGATGGTGGTGTTAACCCCTGTGGCTGCCTGAGCCAATGGAGCAGCTCAGGCAACCACCACTACAGATGCTCACCTTGCCACTACAGATGGGTACAGATCCAGCCCACAAGGAGCTTGGAGAGCTAAACAGATTTGATACCCCTGATGCATAGCATATGTTCTATGGATTTTATATAACAGATGTGTTTCAAATTCAGTAGGTCTGCATTTATACATACACAAGTGAGATGATAGCTTCCAGGACTGTTTCATATAGCAAATATCAATCATAACACTTGCTTTGTGTTTAGTCTTCCCAAAACAGGCATCTTTTAGTTTGTTTATGTTTACTAAGCTACAAATGAATGAAAGGCACTCTAAGAATTCACTTAATTTTAATAAGTAACACTTACTTATAATACTGTAGTCAGGTCATTCTTTCTTATGTTTTCCCTCCATTTCCTTTCTTCACAGGGCACCAAAGTTCTCCAAATGTTTATGTGGTACTTGAATCCACGCCAGGTCTTTGATCTCTCTCAGGAAGGGCCAAGGGATGCGTAAGTGCTGATGTATTTAACAGTTTCAACATTGTCTTTGCTTATATGAAGTATATGGGCAAATTGATAGGTTGGATGGGGTTCTCTGACAGTAATGGAGAGGATAGATAGGTCAAAATTTAGAAAGAGCTCTCCACTGTCCAAGGTCCTGATTTGTGTTTATGAGTGGTGGATGTGATATACCTTGACTTTAGCAGGGTTTGTACACTATCCTCCACAACCTTGTCAGAGGAAGCTATGAAAATGCAGTCTGGATGACACTCTTGGAAGGTAGGCACATAACTTGTTGAGTAATTATACTCAAAGAACAGTCATTGATGGCTTGATGTCAAGTTGGAAGGAAGTATCCAGTGAGGTTGCTCAGGGGACTGTCCAGGGGCTAGTACCGTTCAACATTTTCATTAATGATATGGAGGGTGGAGTTTAGTGTACACTTAATAAATTTGCATATGACACCTGGCTAGGTGATGTGACAGGCACTTTGGAGGATATGATTAGGATTGAAAATGACCTTTATAAATTGAAGAAATGATCTGAAAAAAATTGGATGAAATTCAGTAAAAACAAGTGCAAAGTACTCCCAAATAATACAACCTGGCAAATCACTGGGCTTATCTACACATGCGCATTTACTGCACAGGAGTCAAAATTACTGCACAGTACAGGCATGCATCTACACATGCATGCCTGCACTGTGCAGTAAATATGGTGACTTACTCCAGCTTGAGCCTAAATCTGATAACTGCATATTAACCTAGTGGGCCTCCCAAGGCTCCTGGCTGGCTGCCTCTCCTGACTTCAGTATGGGACTAAAGTTAGTCCCAAATGCTGGCAGCCAGCTCTGGCTTCAACTTGGGACTAAAGTTAGTCCCAAGGACTGGCTAGCATGTGGCGGGAGCTCTCCCCAGTGGCCACAGGGGAACATGGCAGGCTGCTCTGACTAAATTTACTCCCAGGTCATCTGCACAGGTAGACACTGGCCTATTCCCATTTACTGTGCAGTAAACTTAAGCCAGCATAAATGCACATGTAGACATGCCCACTAGGTGGGCTTCAGTACTGCAAAAAGAACAGGGGGTTATAGTGACCAGAAAGTTGGATCTGAGCCAACAGTCTCGTGTAGTATTAACGAAACAAAAACCATAATAGTATCTTGGGACATATTAACAGGAATGTCCCATTCATGCCACAGTAAGTGATTCTTCCACTCTATTCAGCATTAGCAGGGCCTTATCTGGAGTTCTGTGTTCAGTTT
>NW_017729022.1:77020740-77021930 GCF_001723915.1 Gavialis gangeticus
ACGAAACAAAAACCATAATAGTATCTTGGGACATATTAACAGGAATGTCCCATTCATGCCACAGTAAGTGATTCTTCCACTCTATTCAGCATTAGCAGGGCCTTATCTGGAGTTCTGTGTTCAGTTTTGGGCACCACACTTCAAGAAAGATGTGGACAGATTGGAAAGAGCACAGCATAGAGCAACAAAGGTGTTCAAAACCCTAGAAAACATGATATATGAGAAAAGGTTGGAAGAACTGGGGTTATTTACTCTGGAGAAGAGAAAACTAAGGGGGACTGATAACAGCCTTCAAGTACACAAACGACTGTTAAAGAGACAATGGTTACATATTGTTCTCTGGGTTGACAGTAGACAGGACAAAAAAAAAGGGCTGAGATTGCAACAGTGTTTTTAGGTTAGATATTAGGAAGAACATTCTATCTATGAGGGTTGTTAAATACTAGAATAGATTGCATCATTTTTCTATGATTTTATTCAGTAAAGAAGCTAAGTTCATGTTTGATTTTAAGCATAAGCCTTATTGACTTTAAATTGAGGGTTAAATGCATCTGAGTTGTGCCATATGCTCTACAGCCTTCTTCATCTGTGATAAGGACATGCAGGGATTATAACTTGTACTGTTTCATCTTGCTGCTGAATAACCTCTGTACAGTTGAGTGGAGTTCAGTTGAATCAATGGTATGTTGGGACCTGTACTCACTAAAGGTTGTGCCTTTGGATCCTGACAGTTGGACACATCAGTAAACAAACTGTGGATTCTGTTGTTGGAAAGTGACTATTATTTTCTGGGAGACTCATAGTTTTGTAGTTTGTAGGGTCAGAAGGGACCTGAGCAGATCATCAAATCCGACCCCCTGCCATGGCAGGAAAGAGTATTGGGATCAAATGACCCCAGCAAGGTGCTCGTCTAGCCTTGTCTTAAAGACCCCCCAAGGTAGGAGGCAGCACCACTTCGCTTGGAAGTTGGTTCCAGATGCTAGCCACCCTGACAGTGAAGTAGTGCCTCCTGATGTCTAATTTGAATCTACCCTCTGCCAGCTTGTGACTGTTATTTCTAGTCACTCCTGGTGGTGCTCAGGGGAACAGGGACTCCGCCAATGCCTGCTGGTCCCCTCTGACTAGTTTGTAACAGGCCACTAGATCCCCTCTCAGCCTTCTCTTGTGGAGGCTGAACAGGTTCAGGTCCC
>NW_017729022.1:77022180-77022478 GCF_001723915.1 Gavialis gangeticus
CCCACATCTCCCCACATCTTAGTGTCATCAGCAAATTTGAACAGGGTGCTTTTTACCCCCTTGTCCAAGTCACTGATGAAGATGTTGAACAGTGCGGGCCCGAGGACCGAGCCCTGGGGGACCCCACTGCCCACATCCCTCCAGGTCAGATAAGACCCATCCACCACCACTCTGAGTGTGGCCCTCCAGTTAGTTGGTGACCCAATTGACTGTGTAGGTGTCGACACTACAGTTCCCCAGTTTCTTTATGAGAACGGGATGAGAGACAGTGTCGAAGGCCTTCTGAAAGTCCAGAAAG
>NW_017729022.1:77023002-77031219 GCF_001723915.1 Gavialis gangeticus
TTTGAGGCCTCCTGAGGATGTGTGCATTGGCCCCCTAATCCCAGCATTGCCCTGGCTCTTGTTGCTTACCTGGGTATATGTTCTTCTCGTCGGTCTAGGCTGGGCTGTACTGGTGGGCGCTGCTTGGTTTAGCAGTCCAAGGCCTCCTCCGCTCTTGTCTTCCCCTTCCCCCAACAAGCCGAATTTAAAGCGTGGCGGAGGAGATCCACCAACCTCAAAGAGAACACCTGCCAATTTGCAGATGACCAAGCTGGGTGGAGTTCCAGATACTCTGGAGAGTAGAGCTAGGTTCCAGAATGACCTGAATTGACTGGAAAAATGGTCCATAATCAGCCAGATGAAATTCAACAAGGACAAGTGAAAGTTCCTGCACTTGGGACAGAATAATTGTATACATATATACAGACTGGGGAATGAATAGTTAGGCTGTAGTACTGCAGAAAAGGAGCTGGGGTTACAGTGGGCCATAAGCTGAATACGAGCCAACAGAATGTTTTTGCCGCAAAGCAAAGCAAAGCAAAGCAAAGCAAAGCAAACAGAATACTGGGTTGTATCACCAGGAGTATCACTTGCAAATCAAGCGAAGTGATTCTTCTGCTCTATCCAACACTGTTAAAGCCTCACCTGGCGTATCGTGTCCAGTTTTGGGCCCCGAGCTTCAAGAAGGATGTAAACAGTTTGGAAATAGTCCAGCGCAGAGTAAAAAAGCCAAACAATGACTTCCTAACATGTAGAAAGGGCATTTGAATTCTTATAGCCTTTCGAGGAACCTAACAGAGCAGTACACTTTGCCCAAGTGTTTATTGACTTCCCAAGTCACGTATCACATGCTGATTGACCTTTCTAATACTTAAAAACTCCAACAGAATGATGGTGCCTCTCTCACTTCATAAGTGGCAACTGCTTGTAGCCACATCTCCACACCTAGTAATTGATTTAATTCCATGGAACACAGACATGTAAGCAACTCTTTCCTTTTTTGCATGAGCGTAGGATATATTTTTCCTTTTCACTGTTATGAAAAAAGTCTGATTTCCCTCTGTCTGCTGCCAGGTGGGAATTTTTGTTACTTGTCTATTTGTAAAATTCTCCTTTTCTGAGTTCAAGAGACTTGTGCAGTGTAAGAGAGAGGGTGAAAAAGTATTTGTTGTTATGTTTCCAAATCTTGGGCAATTGGAAGTATATATAGGTTGATTGTCATATAGGGTGGATTCATGAAAATGGAATAGCCAAGAATGAAGAAATATGATGAACATTGATGGGCCTTTTTACCCTACAGCAAGTAAAATGTTGGACAAGGTTTAAGCACAAATGGTTTAGTGCAGGGCTGGTCAACCTGTGGCATGGGCAGCCTCTGAGAGTGGCATGAGGCAGATTGAGGAGAGAATTCAGCAGCAGATAAAACAGTAAGCTGAAAACAGAGCAGCAGATTGGCAGGAAGCATAAAGCAGGGAGAAGAAAGCAGAGCGACCTGTTGAGCAGGGGAATGGGATCAGAGTGGCACTCGGGGAAGGGGGCAGGGTTTTCCTTGTGGTATGCCTTGGCCCCCGTTGGTTTAGTACACCCTATTAGATATGCTAAATGAATTTAGAAACCCTGCAGATGAGTCTCCTGCCTACCTTAGCAGTGTCTTAAGCCATGTCAGTTGTAATGCTTCTGGAAACATGGCATTATGAGAGATTATGTAAGGCCTTCAGTACCCTACAGACAGTTGCAGGACTAGCTGAACTGTTTCAAGATGTCTGTACCTGCACTGTCAGTAAAACAGTTCATGCTGAAATCATATTTCCTGATGAAACATGATCTGCCTGGTATTTAATTCCTCTGTAAACTCCTCAGAGTGCTCTTTTGTTTGTATGTAAGGTGTCTTTAAGGAGGAGCAAATAATACTTGGCAAAGCAAATCGCTAGTGTAGACAAAACCATCATGACAATTTAAATGCTTCTGAATGGATAGTGGCCTAGTTCCAGCGAGGGAGATCATATGAAATGAGAAAAGATATTATATTTGTTTCTCTTGGTTTTTCTTTCCATCTCTGTTCTTCCTTGTTTCCAGGAAACCCATACTTCTCCCCCACTTCCTCAACAACTCCCTCTAGTCCTGCTGGTGACCCAAAGATCAGCAGTGCTGTGACTGACCCCAAGTGCAATCAGGGAGACTCACATATTAAACACAGGGCAGAATGTAGTTCTGGGTGGTGCCCAGCTGCACAATCCATCGGTGCATTTCAAAAGCGAGAGGGGGGAGAAATTATCTTGAGGAAGTGTATTAGGAGTGTTACGAAAACAGGTGGGAGAAATGCCTAAAGTCAGAAATACTGCTATAACCCTGGAGTTCCTTTTGGCCCAGAAATGAGTGTGTATGTTCTCAACTTGCGGATGTGTTTTAAAATTCCAAGTTTGCTTGATTTACAATAGAAAAGAGATCAAGAGTTTCCTGTCTTCAGAGCTGAAGAGCGATTCCTTTCAGAATTATGGTAGCTTTAAAACACTAAGTCAATACTAGTGAATGAAGCCTGGGAACTGGCGGGAGGGGAGGGAGGGCTTGTTTGCTTCCTAAAAGATTTTTGATTTTTCACAGTCACTGCCAACAGCGGTAAGCTTATTTTTTCCCCCACAGAACGAAGTTTCATGACTGTGTATGGAAAATTACTGTTGAATCAAGCAATTGGTCAGGAAAAGAGGCCTAACTGTATTGCTTAGTCACTGATAGTATACTATTTACTGTGGTCACCCAGTTGAAAGCCATTACTGCTTTAGGGAAAATAAGCTGCTTCCTCTCAAAGCAAGTGGAACAAATGTGAATTTTGTGAGAAATGAATTATGAAGCGTGAAGTTCTTAAGAGGTGAAGGACTACCTGATGGGAAAGCTTCCATGCAAGCAGCACAAGGCTCTCATTCAGTCTCTGGCATTTTCAATACCACCAGAGGGTGCTCTAGGACAGCTAACTGAACCTCTTGCCCTTGTCTTTTTTGTGATCTGCCTTGCTAGAGGATCAGGTGCGGGAGTGATTTTACTAGTGAGTTTGAGTATGTATGTAAGTCAGGGGTGTCAGACTCACCTGGGGCTGTGGGCCCAATCTGGACCCACAGAGCTTCTTGTGGGCTGGATCCAACCCTGGTGCATGAGGGCTGCCGCTGTGGCCACCATGGCAGCGGCAGAGTCCCAGGGTCCGGCAGGGGTGGAGGCAGCAGGAGTGTGGGGTTCGGTGGAGAGAGACAATCGCGCTGCTGACGGCCATGCTCAACAGAGCCAAAGGGTCCAACTTCTGGAATCCTCCAATAGCCCAGTAGGCTGTATGTTTGACACCCCTGATGTGAGCAAATGACTAAGGGCAATGGATGAATCAAAACTATTGCAGGCAGGCAGAGTACAAGCATCATCTGAACTTCTCTGCTCGTGCAACTTGCTCACCATTTACAACTTCCTTTCTGTTCCAGGCCTAAACTACTCCTGACAGAGACTAATTGTCATTCCAAATGTAGAGCACTTTGTGACATGCACAGGTTTTTCTTCTCAGACACCACCTAATTTTGATACTGAATATTGCGTAGGCTAGGAACAAGCTGTGGATAAGCTGTGCCGGCTTGTCACAGAACAGAAATGTCTTGGGGTTGGTGTGGGTTTAGTGAGAGTCTGAATGCACTGCCACTTTTCTGTCATTGATTCAATGATGAAGTCCTAGGACAGACATTCAGATGCACTTTTCAATGTCCCAGGATAAACTGTTAGTGCTTTTCTGTGAACCTGAGGACCTTTTTAGGATTTGTCCCAAGAAAACAGATGGACATCTGAACAATCACACTTTGTCCCAGGATAAAAAGTTTTATCTTGGAAACAGATGTGATGTCTGTTTGTAGCCACTGTGAAGTGACTATATTTTTATTCTGTATTTTTTTTTATGATCTATAAAAAAAATCCTTCCATTATTTTGCTTGTTGTCAGTCACTTTATTGTCAATCAATATATTGTCAATTGCTCACATCCTTTCTTTGTCTTTCCCTCCATTTTCCTCTGCCAGGCTTGAACTGTACAGAAAAGTGCCAAACCTGCGAATCCTGGCCTGTGGTGGAGATGGAACGGTAGGTCTTCTGCACCGAAATGGGGCTTGTATTCTTATGCTTCTTTTATGACAGCTTTAGAAAGGGGTGCATGTCATGTCAAACTCAGCAATTTTCTCCACAAATTCAGCAAAGATGGACAAAAAGCCCCTTCCAGGAAGATCTCTGTCCAGTGTCTATTTGAAGGAAAAACTAGCAGTTAAAGTGTTTCAACTTCATAAAATAAGTCAAATTTTGGACTTTTTATGCATGAGCATGTGATGCAGAGCATAAGAGAACACTCTTCTTTAAAATGTGTTTACAGTTAAAACGTATTCAGCTTTACAGGCTCTTCTCAGTGTTAGATCATCTTTTTGATTATTATTTGTATTCAAGTGCTGAAGACGTGGTAGGTCAGGTGAGTGACTGGGAGACCGGAGACCTGGTCTCTATTCCACCTCTGCTATTGTCCTCTATTACCATAGTCAGGTGTTATGGGCTCCTCTGTCCCTTGCTTTCCCCTCGTTCATGTGTAAAGTGTTTTGAGATGTCTACAATAAAAGGAAATATGATGCAGTGGTCAGAGTATTACCCTGGGACTTGGAAAACCCAGGCATAATTTCCTGCTCTGCTACTGACTTCCTGTGCATCCTTGGAAGTCATCTAGGATCCAGTTTTCAGTGGGCTAAATTATTTTAAGTTGCAGATGGACAACTGCTTGAATTTTCACAAAGTGTCCATGCTCCTTACTCAGAACCAATAGGATTGAAGTGCCTAGGAGCAGTTGAAAATCCTGAAAGGTACCTACTTGCATCATTCAGTGCCTAGTTGCTTAAAAAAAAAATGTCGCTTAGTCACTGCATGGCCCAGTTGAAAAATATTGATATTAGTGCTTTTGTACCACCCACAGGTATGGTAGAATTAAATTCATTCAGTTTCTGAGGTGCCCAGTTGTTGTACTGAGGCAGCCTTATAAAAACCCAAAACAAACAGGTATTTGGAAGCTAAGCAGTGGTCTTTATTTGTGAGAGCACACAGGTTCTTTCTTCTTCAGAACTGGCTTTTTCCAACATTATTGCATATGCTTTGTCCCCAAGACAGACAGAATGAATCTAGACCCAACTGGGACTGATCCAGAACCCCCAGCTGGGTAGAATCAGGGCACTGGCTGGGTCATCTCAAGGTCTTCAGGAAGAGGGCCTTGCCCACACAGTCCTTATAAGCTGAGGCTAGACAACATCTCCTGACCTTCCTGGATCCCTGCTAACCTGCTTGCCTACTTGTTCCACCCTAAATCTCACCTGAACCTTGCCTAGCCTAACCTTTGCCTTGATCCTTGCCTATCCTGAGCTCACACTCACTCCTGCTTGGATCCTTGCTTAGTACCTGCAGCCTGTCTCTGCTCCAACAACCCTGTTTGCCTGTTTTGTCCTGGATTTCCCAGTTCCTGTCATGCCTGTCCTTGAGTGGTCCTGTCTCTGGCCTGGACTTCTCAGTACAACCATCAGCTTGCCTTGACTTTGATTTTGTCATGACCCCTGGCTTGATACCTTGGATTGATGCCTGGCTTGATCTCAGCATTCTAGAGTAACCCCTATTCTGGCAAACTCCTTTTGGACTCACTGCCTATGCTCTGGTCCTTCCTAACACCAGTGGTTGACATCATACCTCCCCTTTAGAGACAGTTACCTGGGATCAGGTACAACCCCACTAAGATTTCATATAGGTGTAGGTCCCACTCTGAAAACTCAGTTCCCCATTTGAGACATGCTATCACCGGGTTTTAATTCTAGCCTGAGATGCCTGAAGGGGTTTAGGAAAGGATTTTCTAAGGTACCTGTGGGAATTTGGTACTTGTGACAAGAGCAGCCCCCAAAGGTGACCATAATGCCCCCTTAGTGGCCAAATTACCTGTTTCCCTTGACCCTTCATGGTAACTTCATCACTGTCCTGGCCTGCCATACTTTGATGGAATTTATATTTCACATTGGGAGGCTGTTCCCCAAAGTCCCTGAGTGTGTTCCTCCTGGATCCACATGTGTCCTCAGGCACAAACTCACCTTAGGGGTGTTAAACATGGCCTCCAGCTGCCCTCATAGCCATACGCATGCCTTGCAGATGTCACTGTCATTATTTTTCATGGGACTTCCCAGCCCGGTCCACACTCTCTGCCCCTCTGGCACTAATCACTTTGTCCAAGCCTCAGCCTTCTTCCGGCCTTGACCCCTTTTCTTTTGCTGGACCCCTCAGCCCTGACCCACTGTCTCAGGCTTTGGCTTCCTGGCCCCAGTCTCACTGTGTCCCTGCCCTATACAGTGCTTAACAGAGAGTGCCCCTTAGGCACCCTGCTGTGTGGCCTTCAAACCTCTCCCATAGCCATGACTGGGTCCTCTAGTTAACACAACTCTAAAGACAGCTACATAACACAAGACCCATTTAACTCTGAGGCCAACAGAGCTCATTCCTCTTGCAGGGTCAGGGCCAGGGTCAGTCTAAGCCTCTAGCCCCAGGTTCAGGCCTATATGGCATCTTTCTCCTCCGCTTCTGGTCACTTGACCTAGTCCTTCTGGTAAGGTGCTACTAATTATGTCCAATCGGCAGCCTCACCTGCTCCTTTCCTGCAGGCTGAGCCCTGTGGCTCTTTCCAAGTTGTTTAGCCCTGCTGCCCTTTCAGCTAGGCTCCCTGCTAGCTATACTTGCTCTGCTAGCTCTGTCTTGCAGCACTGGAGTGGCTCGCCCACCAGCACTCTGCACTTCGCAGCCTTTTCCCTTGTAAGCTGCACTACCCTATACAGTTGCAGTTTCATATACTTCCCTATGCCCCTGTACAGTTTGCTTACTGTAATCCTGCTCCTGCTTCCTCCCAGTAGCAGGGGTAGGTGTCCCCTGCTACAGTACTCAACTCTCCTTCCATTTCTAAAGAGTTGGATGTCTGGCCTTTTTGGGATCCCAGCCTTGGTGAATATCAATATTAATAGAGAAGAAAATAAAGAATCGATTAGGGTTCTGTTGTTATATGGTGCAAAAGGGCGTCTATAGTGATTCAGCGGAGAGCATTCCTTCAAGAACTGACAGGACACCCTTTCAGCAGAGAATGTAGCTGCATTTAAGCAGTGAAAATAGATAACCTTCCAATCTGTTGAAGAAAGCAGATGCACTCAATCATCCAAGGGAGCTGAAGCTAATAGGAGATCATTGAGATCCAATGAATTTTAATATGAAAATTAGTGAAGGTCCATTGGCTTTCATCAAACCTTATTTTCCCTTTTATTTCACCATGCATGCAATAGGGGGCAGCATCTTCTCATTAGTATGAAGAACACTAGACAATTATTTTAGCTGCTATTAAGACTGACCACATTAATATCTAGTTCCCAAAGCCATTATATTTAGAAATGAAGAATCTTGCTCAGATGGACTTAGTGAATATTCAATGAGACCAAATATTACTTTACATTATTGAAATGAAACAGAACACAGTAACTGTTCCACTATTACTGAGGATAAATGGAAGGTTCTGATTTCCAGGGCTGTCACCAGTATTCAGTTCACAAAAAAATGATGGACTCTTCCCTCTTTGACCCAAACACTATTGTTGGATATATAGAAACAGGGTCAAATTTAAATAACAAGGTTTACCATTTGCATTTGTTTATGTAACATTTCAAAGCAATTTCCAAATTTAGTTAATATTAGAATCTGCTCTTTAGAAATGGGGAAACTGACATCCAGGATGGTGACCTTTCTGGTTGCTTATAGTAAGTCTAGGGCAAAATGGTGGCTAGAACCAGAGAGGGGAATGATTTCCCACTAATGATTTCAGTGGGGCTGTGATTTAACCACAAGGTCTCAATCTCTTAACATCTAGGGCCAGATGCAAATTGGTTCTGTAGCCACCTACGCTTAAGTTCTGGAACACCTAAAACTCAAATATCTTGTCCCAAGAGGGCAATTCAGCTTGATAAGGCTTAGGTGTCTAGGAAGCCTGAAGGCATGTGGAGGTGGTGATGAACTCTGTGTATTTTATATTAGGCAGTCATTGTTTAAAAAATTGAAACAGCCCTGGCAGGATAGACCAAGAAAGCAAGAGTGCACCTTTTTAGGCTGGCACTGTAACCACCAGGCCACAAAACCATGATCTTTCTTGCTTGTTATTCTGGTGTTATGACACGGGTAC
>NW_017729022.1:77036219-77045249 GCF_001723915.1 Gavialis gangeticus
CATTGTTTAAAAAATTGAAACAGCCCTGGCAGGATAGACCAAGAAAGCAAGAGTGCACCTTTTTAGGCTGGCACTGTAACCACCAGGCCACAAAACCATGATCTTTCTTGCTTGTTATTCTGGTGTTATGACACGGGTACTCGTGGTTGCCCAGGGACACATCGGGGGGGGGGGGTAAGAACACCCCCATCCGGCTTATTATATAAGAACTCTTAAGAAAAGGGAATTGTGAGCTCAGATCCCCTCAAAATAAGACAGGCCTATACCTGCCATTTCCTGGGTGAGTGACCTACCTGCTAGACAAGAGTTGGGCACCTCCATCACTGGCATTTTTAGCTAAATTCACTGCCTGTTAGGAATACCCTCTGAGTAGACCTAATAAATGAGGCCTCTCTGGTGGGGTTTTGTACAGAGTTTTGGTGCCTCTTAAGCATCACTATACATCACAGTGGAGCATAGATGGCACCTAGGCACTCCAGTTGGCTCACTTCTGATTATATGCAGAAGCCTTAGTGTAACCAGTTAGGGAACTTGCCTAGTGATTTAAGGTACTGAATCTATTTTGTCACTACTGGCATAGGACCAATTTGAATAGATTTTTGGGAATTAGGTAGCTAAATTCCACCTAGATCCCAGTGTGAACTTAGCCCTTAGGCACTTTTGAAAATCCTACTAGGAACCTATCTGTATCCTTAGGACCTAAGTACCTTTAAAAACCTGGTCTTAGATTACTCTGCCTCCCATAAGGCTCTACAATGTGAAATAAAAGTTATACAAATATAAACATAAGGTGAAATGAGCTCAGATATGCTCATTTTTTGCATCTTCTGTTGATCTCACATCCACACAATGAGTATAAATTCCATTTCTCTATTTCTTTCTCTCTTACTATTTAATTCCTGCTCATTTCACTTATTTGCCTTTCTTTTTCTCTGTTTTGCAGGTAGGCTGGATCCTTTCCATCCTAGATGAGTTGCAGCTCAACCCTCAGCCTCCTGTTGCTGTCCTTCCACTTGGTACAGGGAATGACCTTGCTCGCACCCTCAGTTGGGGTGGGGTAAGCACTGACCCTGACACTCTTATCCAAAACTTAATAGCTATCTAGTCTAGTTCTTTATTAAGGTGGTCTTTCTTGTGGCTGCAGTGAGAGTGTGGAGGAAGAGATGCGTCTAAGGTGCATTTCAGATAAGCACAAACATCCAATTGCGTCTTCACTCATGCCATGTATAGAATTTTTCCAGGTTCAAGCAAGACACTTCAAGTTCAGATTAATGTGGGAGCTCAATTCTAGCACTTCTGGTTTTGTCTACGGTATGTGATGAAATGAGATTCAAGGTACATCTACTCAGATAATTATTGCATACCTGAACACTTATCCTGCAGAAGAGGTGTGTACCATTTCAGAAGTTGCATGGATTTTGCTCAACCTTACCTTTGCTGGATGTTGTTTTGGACTTAGTGTCTTGCTTGCCTCATTCAAGCCTGAAAACTGAATAGTTGGCTCTGGTGAAACAATGAGTTGTGGTCCAGTTTGGACCTGCAATCATCAAATTGTCCCTACATCTCTGCAGAGAGAGAGGGTTTATATAAAACTTGAACTGTGCCCTGAAGGTTCTGTCCCAAAATGAGGACTATATTTAAAATAAGTGATGACACCTGGCATGATTCTCAGAAACTCTATGGAGCCATTAATATATTTTTACAGTGTCTAGTGCAATGTAAACCTGATCCCTGTGGCTTGGACTTCCAGGCACTAGTAGAACACAAATGCTCAATACATTTGTTTTAACACAGTTTTGTCTAACTTTGAAGTCAAATTGCAATGAGTCTACTGGATTGCAAAAAGTATTTGTAGCATAAATTAAACTGCATAGGTACCAGGAGAGTGGCCTTGGAGGTAATGCTTGTTACCACTTCATTACAACTGCTTCCATTGAAATTGCTGTGTTATTTCATTGTAAATATGCAAATCAGTTGTGTTACTGTTCATGTTTTAAATTTCTATAGTGCCTTAACGTCTTTTTTTTAAGATGTAGAATTTCTTGTAAAAAGAGGGGATTAATAGGACCAAGATTTGAATCCTTTTTACCTGGTCAGTCACAAAGTGACTTGCACATATAATTAAGGAAATGGAAGCTCTCTTGAAGCTTCCTTTGTACAGCACAACGTAGAACAGTTCTATTACAATTAACACTGTAATAGAACAGATCTTTTAAAATTAACATTGACATGGTACATTTACCTTCTGTTTTCATACAGTAAAAAGACTTCTCTCTTAAGGCATGTAGAGCCACTTTAGTCAGGATAAGAGACTTATGAAGTCTCCAGATCTTCATGTATTTTGTAGTTGTGCAGAAAGATTTGAACCTTGCCAAATGGGGTCAGTAGGACTGGGGAACTGCAGAAGAAAGCAGGACATACAATGTTAGGGATATCAACTATTTCTCTCTTATCCCCTTTGGCCTTGTTGTACCTGTGAGACTGGAACTCATAGCAGTAGTTTGCTGACTTTGCCACTGGTTTCATAAACAGCAGACCATGTTTATGAAAATTTCAGGCCGGCTTGGATTAACTTTCATGTAGAGTCTCTCCCTTCACACAAGTCTGGCCTGCCGAGGTCACTGGTGTCTGGGAAAGGTAATTACCATGATTTATTTTGGATGCCTATTCCTAGTCCCTTGGTGACCCTTGTTCTGCTTCTAGGGTTACACGGATGAGCCAGTCTCAAAGATTCTCTGTCATGTGGAAGATGGCACCATTGTCCAACTGGACCGCTGGAACCTCCAGGTGGAACGAAATCCTGATTTGCCCCAGGATGAACTTGAGGATGGGGCACGAAAGGTTAGAGCTGCCCCTTCAGCAGAGAGAGAGAGACAGAGAGAGAGAGAGAGAGTCATAAGCATGCAAACTGGGATCTGTTAGCTTCAGGAAAGTGTATGTCAATAGGGAATGCTAATACCTTTTCCTTTTCTACTCTCATTTCCAGCTACTTTAAGGATATTGAAGTTCATGAAACTTGCAGCATGCTGCCCATTAACAGTCCTTCGTAATTCTCAGTTTTTGAGGATTATTGCCAGGAACAGAGCCAGCAAAAATCTCTGGTGTTTCATTTGCAAGGCCATTGCCTCTTCTTGTCTTTTAATCACGACAAGAAGAGGACTAACCCTGAGATTCAGCCCAAAATGAAATGTAAAGCTATACAGTACGACTGTGTTCCTTGGCCTGGTGCTTGTGAATACCACCTGTGCATCTCATCTCAGCAAGCTGTTATGTTTCAGTTGTTGGTCTTTGTATTTTAGGGCTGTGTTCCCTTTTCTTCTGTGGGCTCACTTTATATCATTGGCCCTCCCACGTTTAGTTTGTTGAGTCAGAAGATGAGACAAATCCTTGCCACAGTTGTTTTCTCCCATTTTAATGTTTTAATCTGCAGTTACATTGAAGTGGAGTGATCATCAGGAAAGTAAAAATGCCCCCCTTGGTCCTGACTATATACATCCCTTCAGCCTCTTCTGAGTTATACGTTCTGGTTTTCTTACTGAGTTTCAGTGTTTTCCTCTTGTTAGCTGAGCAGAAGCAGTATATTTGCGAAAAGAGCAGATGTGCTCTATTTTGCTTTATCTGTCATCAACAGAGTTACAGCAGAGTTTTGAGTCCAGAATCTTTATTGTTGCTGGTGATGTATAAGGCAGAAAGAGTACAGCTTGGTTTTTGTGTGCCCTGCTGAGCTTGTAGTGCTGGCAATTAGGAAAATCTTTGTTTTGAAATGTTAAGTGGAGCAGCTTTATGGGAAATCTCTGAAAGAATACATAAGGAACCCTGTGATGTCTTTTTTTATGTAACCATAAAGCAAAGTAGATATATTTGGGTGCTTTCATTTTTGCATTTGATCATTTTCAGGAAGCCGTTTCCACTCCAGCCCTCACAACAAATCCATGTATAAACTTCCCCTCCTTTCTCTTCTCTCCTTCTATAGTTTTTCAATTCTTGCTAGATACAGAATTCCATGTGTGGAATACTCGGTCTTCCTTTTATACTGCATTCAGATGTTTCATTTGTCTTATTTTTGGTCTTTGATTGCAGCTTCCACTCAGTGTATTCAATAATTACTTCAGCCTTGGATTTGATGCACATGTCACGCTGGAGTTCCATGAATCTCGAGGTGAGAGGAACTTGTAATACACTTAACCCTGGGAGCATGGGGACAGATAAATGGTGAAGTAGTAGGAATGGTTTCAGTGATTGTCATAATAGCTGGAAAGATTGAGATTCATTGGAGAAAATAGGGGTTGAAAGGAGAGATCTTGGGAGTCTGCAGGCCCATGAATGAAATATTAAGGAAAAATGTAAATGTTAGGAGAAGCTTACATTGATCCAGAACTAGGGCATTTGGATGAAAATAAGGAAACAGCACAAAGGAGGAAAAAACGTATATACACTGTGTGGGGAGGTAGGGGAGCAATATAGTCATGTCCACAAAAGAACTGGACAGATACTTATGAAAGATGATGATGTAATATAATTTGGTTGATTTAAACGTAGGTATACTCTGGTCCTAAGAATATGAATGAGTCTTTATAATGACCCACACAGCTGGATTTTTATTTTTTGGTCTGTTATAGCATTTTATTTGTCTTTGATACTGCTGAAGATTGTATCATATTATAAATTTTCATGAAATTCCTAATTTGGTTAAACAATCAAGCATTGGTCTGATGTTCAGTAGCCTGTGGGAATGACTGAGGTGAGCATGTTTACATCATCGGACCTGTTGTTCACTTTTCCTTATTCAGCATTTGGGTGATTTAGCTGTATGATTTTTTTGAATGGCATTATCACTTGTCCTCATTTTTTACATTATCACAACACCATTTAAAAATAGAAAAGATAGGTGGGACCCTAACGCTGTGCTAAATAAAGAGCTGGATGCATGATGAAATGAGCTAATGCATATTTTATAATGCTTAAGACTGCTGCTAGCTTTAGGAATGATAATGAAGGGTCGCAGAAGGGCACAGGAATGAAATGATGACAGCAGTGTGCATTTTTTTTTATGAATGTGCTCCAGCATACATTCCTAATGTGACTATGAATATGGAGCATAGACGAGTTTCATGGCTGCTTTCTTGCCTAGTGGAGGCATTACTCAACGAAATTGTAGAGCCCTATAAAGAATGAACATTATTTCAGATATGCCATTGCTTTAAAAATTTACATGGGAGAGAGAATATTTTGGCAGAGCAAGCTGTGTGTGTGTGGGTGGCTATGTATGGCTGCAGAAGCTTGCCTAGCACCAGACTCTGCAATTTCAGACTTTGTATGGTTACTTCCTTATTTCCCTGAATGCTAAAATATACAAGATGAATCTTGTCTCTTAAAAGGGAGAAGGGCTTCAAGTTTTGGTTTTGGTACCATCAGTGTGTATGCATCTTTCTGAGTGTATGTATGTCTTTATTCTGTTAGTTTTAGAAATAAGAAAATGGCTTCAATACTGGTCCCATTTGCTGTATGTATCAATCCAGAGTAATTGTGCTGAAGTTCACTGGTTTTACCAAAGCAGAATGTGGTCCAATAAGTTGAATATGCACATGGTGCTCTACATGTGGAGCTATTGTAATAGTATAAAAAATATCAAAAAGCAAAGAACTTGGTCAAACAGATTTACTTGAACTCTCCTAACCTATTTAGGATGTCATAATACAAGGGTTTAGATTCCTTCCTAAGTTAGCTTAGTGTTTCCATTTTGTTGGAATAGGTAGTGAGTTGTCTCAGATGTTACTCTTGTTGAATGTTGGCTTTTCAATGGCAACTTCTCCACTTATGTGGCCAGGCATTTATGTGAGGCTAGAATGAACCATTAGGTTCAGCCCTGAATATAGGGTGAAATGTAGCTGTGCTGCTCTAGGAAGAGTGCTGGGGAGGAGCTCTGCCTCAAGGTCACAATTCCTCCCTTATTCCCATTTAGCTCTAGGAAGAAATACCTCACCTCATTTCTATTTGGAGTGATACCTCCAAGGATACTGCCTCACCTTTTGTCCTTGTGTCTGGCTAGCTCTGTCCTGGGCTACAGTGAGATACGGTCTCATCTCTGTCCACTTAGTTACTTGAGAAATGGGATGCCTAGGTTCTGCAGTCCCTGCCTTCCCTCTCATACCTAGGATTTCAGTCCAGGCAATTCTAGTGGAGCTATGGCAGGATGGAGCCCCTTATTCCTATTCTTTGAGCCACTGTCTCAGAGCTAGGGACACTGTGGTCTTTTGTAGGGAGAACTGTCATTTGTGTAGGCAAATAAAGATGACATTTGTACATACAACTCCCCCCAGCAATTTGCAAAGATGCTGCCCTAAGTTAACTGGTATGGTTGAGCACAGCATTCAATGTTCATTTATAACAGAGCAAACAAAAACTTAGACCCCCTCTGTGTGTTACAAATATGCTGCAATAAATGTGTTAATCACAACACAGAAGGCAAGGGTGCTTCACGTACACCTGATTTAAGGCGCCATAAAATGGCAAACCAGCCATAAAAATGTTCCACATATATTGTAGAAGGTTTTTATGGCTGCTTTGAATGGCACCTCAAATTTAACATGTGACTGGAGTTGACAATTAGCTGATTGTTGGTTCTGGGTCTGGGACTGCTTTGGGTCTGGAACTGGCCCTAATGACATCCTAGCCCTGTTCAGGCTGATTATTGGCCTCAGCCTGAGGCTGTAGGGGAAGCTGAAAGGCTTCCTTTGCTGGAGACTTCAAACCCCATGCCTAGCAGCTTTGGCTGGGCTGCCAGGTGTGGGGGGATCAAAGGCTTCTGGTGGGGTTTAAAGTCCCAAGCAGGGGGAGCCCTTTGGCTGCCAGGTGTAGGGTTTTGACAGTTAGCTGACTGTCAGCCCAGAGATGGCCAGCCATAGGCCTCAAACCAGATCCAGGGCTGTCTGGGCTGGGGCTAATAATCAGCTGAATGTCAGCTTCAGCTAGGACTGGGGCCAACAAGCAGCTGATTGTTAGCTTTGGCCCTGACAGTCAGCTGGTTGATAGCCCTGGTCCCAGACTGCACCAGGGCTGGTTTGTTGGCCCAGGCCCAACTTGCTGATGCAGGATTATAATCATAATCTTGGGCTCCCCTGCACCGGCAAGTAGTAATTATGTGTTTGGGATCTGATCCCAGAACCACACTTTCTGCTATTCATGTATGGCATGGCAGGAAGTGTGAGTGTTGGGATCAGGGATTAGATCCCATTGTGCCATTAAATGAACGTGTGCAAGATGATTTAGTAAGATGGGCATATTCAAACATTATACATTTTAATACAGCCTAATACAGGTCATAGAATAGGACAAAGAATATAGGTTGTGCTTACAAGACAGAGAACTGTATTCTGGAAAGCAGTGATTCAGGCTTATTATAGTTGACCAACTGAATAGGAGGTCCCAGTATGATGCTAGTATGATCCTTGAATGTATTGACAGGAAATCATGCAGAGTACAGAGATCATATCAGTTCTGTACATGGCCCTGGTGAAACCGCTGCTTTCATCTTGTGACTGGTTCTGGATGCTGAAAAATTAGAGACGGTTTTGAGAGGAGGAATGATATATGACTTGCACAGCATGACTTTCAGTGGGAGATTAAAGGAGATTCATTTAGCTTATCAGATAGAAGGTTAAGAGGAGATTTAATCACAGTTTATAAGTACCTACTCAGGGAGAAGATATCCGATAGTCGAGGGCCCTTTAATCTAGTAGACAAAAGCAAAATGAGATTTAGCAGTTGGCAGATGAAGTCAAATTTCAAACCGGAAAAAAACTAAACATTTTTTGCCGTAAGAGCAATTAACTACTGGTAACAGATAGACACAAAAGATGATGTTTTCTCCGTGTTTTTGATTCTTTAAATCAAAATGTATCTCTTTACACATATACTTTAGCTTAACCACAAGTGGCTATGGCCCATGCAGGTATCAGTGAGTGAAATTCTGTGATGTGTGGTCCAAAGGAAGCCAGACTTGATTCTGGGACATGTTACAGGAATTCAGAGTAGATGATCATAATTAGGGACCTACTTAATATGCAGTTTCTCAGATTTTGAAGAAACCATGAAATCTGTGATTGTCTGCAAAATCAACAAGAACAAAAAATAAATAAATGCAGGCTCCCCAGTGGGAGCCAGTGGTCCTCACTGCTGGGAGGGGAAGGTGCCAGATAGAGAGGCAGCCATCAAGGTGGCAGCTGCCCCCTTGTCCCTCCTCCCTCCCGATCTATCTTTGCCAGTCAGTACTGAGGGACAAGGCTGCTGCAAAATGCCTGTGAAATCAGCTCTGCACGCTGCGAGCAGGCTGTGGAAAAACCCTTTGCTTCACCATTGTTTAAGTAGGTCCCTGATTATCACTTGGATGGACCTAATGTGTTCAAGTCAGCAGGCCTGGATGAGCTGCATCCAAGAGTACTGAAGGAATTGGCTGGTGTCATAGCAGAACCACTGGCACGGCGGTTTGAGTGCTCGTGGCACTCAGGTCAGGTCCCGGAGGACTGGAAAAGGGCCAAAGTGGTCCTTATTTTCAAGAACAGCAAGAAGGAGGATCTGAGTAATTATAGGCCAGTCAGTCTCACCTCCATCCTTGGAAAGGTCTTTGAAAAGATTTTGAAGGATCATGTTTGTGGGAGTCCAGCGGGAAAAATAATGCAGCAGGGAAACCAGCATGGATTCATAGCAGGTGGATCATGCCTGACCAATCTGGTTTTGTTTTATGACAGGGTCACAAAATGCTTAGATGCAGGAGTAGAGGTGGATGCCATTTTCTTGGGTTTCAGCAAGGTCTTTGATATAGTACCTCATCCCATTCTCATAAATCAATTAAGAGACTGTGACATAAATGTTTACGTGGTCCGGTGGGTGGCAAATCAGCTTAGCGGTTGCACCCAGAGAGTGGTAGTAGACGGGTTGGTATTGACCTGGAAGGATGTGGGTATTGGGGTCCCTCAGGGTTCAGTCCTTGGACCTGTACTCTTCAATACTCTTCAGTATTTTCATCAGTGA
>NW_017729022.1:77050249-77086819 GCF_001723915.1 Gavialis gangeticus
TGAAGTGTACTCTGTCCAAGTTTGCGTATGATACTAAATTGTGGGGTGAAGTGCACACTCTGGAGGGTAGGGAATGATTGCAGGCAGACCTGGACAGGTTGGAAAAGTAGGCAGTACACAATAGGATGCAGTACAACAAGGACAAGTGCAGAGTGCTCTACCTAGGGTGCAAAAATATCCAGCACATCTACTGGTGGGAAGTGACCCTCTCAGCAGCACAGAAGCGTAAAGAGATCTCGGAGTCATAGTGGACTCCAAGATGAACATGAGTTCTCAGTGTGATGAAATCATCAGCAAAGCTAACTGCACTTTATCATGTATCAGCAGATGCATGACAGATAGACCCAAGGAGATGATACTTCCCACCTGTGCAGCATTGGTCAGACCGCAGTTGGAGTACTGCGTCCAGTTTTGGGTGTTGCACTTCAAGAAGGATGTTGATAGACTCGAGAGGGTCCAGAGAAGGGCCACTCATATGGTTAGGGGCTTACAGGACAAGCTCTATGATGAGAGACTGAGGGACCTGGACCTCTTTAGCCTCCGCAAGAGAAGGCTGAGAGGTGATCTTGTGGCCACCTGCAAATTCATTAGGGGGACGCAGCAAGGGATCGGAGATGCTCTGTTCACCAGGGTACCCCTTGGGATAACAAGGAACAATGGTCACAGAGTGACAGAGAGCAGATTTAGGCTAGATATCAGGAAAAACTTCTTCACGGTAAGGGTGGCCAAAATTTGGAAAGGGCTTCCAAGGGAGGTGGTGCTCTCCTCTACCTTGGGGGGTCTTTAAGAGAAGGCTGGATAGACATCTGGCTGGGGTCATCTGACCCCAGCACTCTTCCCTGCTTAGGCCAGGGGTCTGACTCGATCCGTTGAGGTCCCTTCTGACCCTAGCAACTACAAATCTATGAATCCATGGATCTATGAATCTATAATGGTCCTCCTGACCTTAAAATCTACAGACCATTCAGTATTGTTTTATGGGCTGAACTAGATTTCACAAGATTTCTAAGAATGCAAACTGATCTATTCAGGGTACATGTACAGGAATCTTTCAAGAGCTTCCTTGTACTGTAGTATCACTAGACAGATGATGTGACCTTCCAAGAGATGTGGTAAATTTCTTTTAGGGTGATGCTTCTAGGACAGTCTGTTGATGCAATGCAATTTGCTCTCTCAGTTGACGACATTAAGCCTGCTTTTTCTCTTTGTACAGAAGCAAATCCAGAGAAATTCAACAGTCGCTTTCGAAATAAAATGTTTTATGCTGGGGTGAGTTGGGATACATTTTACAGGATGGTGTTTGTTTAAATTATTTACTATTCAGATTCCTTTCTCTGTCTCTGTCTTTCACCCTTGAGGGTAATGGCTATTCTTCCCATAGCCATTAGAAGTAAGCAGTTACTGCTCCTGGCAATAACACACACACACATATCCATCTGGAAGTGTGTGAAGCAGTATTGCCCCATAATGCCTAACATTTCAGATGAGTGCTGCAGCCCTTGGATGCAAGACTGATAATCTCCTGCACCCACTGTTGCAGACTGGCAGACATCTCAACAAAACACTCGGATCTGTGGGCAGTACTTTGCTGCTGAATTTACTGGTGGAATTAGTAATGCATAGAGAAAAAAATCATTGCCTGTACCTTTATTCCTTGATGAGCAGGCCTGGATTTGAAGCTGGAGGGAAAGAATGACAGAGAGCTGCTATTTGGAGCACCTCATTTTCATATTGAAAATGTCAACCATTTTTATCCAGAAGGAAAATGGACAAGTGTTCAGATTTACTCTGAAGTGGAGTTAAGAAAGGAAGATGTTGGCTGGATAGTGCATCACAAAGGTCCTTGCATGATCAGCTGCTTTAACATCAAAACAAACAAAAAAGCAAGAATTTGCATTTAATTTTAGAAGCGCATTGATGCTTCTTGGTTAAACCCTTCCATGTAGAGGCTGGTTTTTCTCAGTGCAGCACTTTGGAAGCTGCAAAACAAAATAATCAGTCCTGCCTAGTGTTTCAAAGGACTTCAGAATTTGAAATAGTGCTGACTGCATGTTAGCAGAAGAGAGTTGTCTAAAACACTGCTAAAGCAGACAAGAATAGAATTTACATCAACTTGGTATGTGGTAGCAAAGTATTGAGAAGGCTGAAAAGTGAGGATAGTATAGGAAAGAAGTCCTAGATTGTTTAAATACAGAAGTCTGATATGATTTTCCCCCTTTTCCTATATGTTGCAGGCAGCCTTTTCAGACTTTCTGCAGAGAAGCTCCAGAGATTTATCCAAACATGTTAAAGTTGTGGTAAGTAGAGATAATTAAGATATCCCTTCTGTACTGTGAGACAGGTACGGTGCTTTCTATGCAAACATATACCTTACCACACTGGACCACTAATTATGCTTTTTTCTGTTTCAGTCGTGGTACCTGCCATCCATTTTCATAGTTACATGCAAGAAGATTGCCATGTAAAACACACCCTTTCCTAGCTCACGGACAATGCATGGTGATCTCTATATTATAGAGAGATGGGTCACTGTATATGTGTCATTTGTACAGGCTGTTAATAAATGTTTTAATGGCAGTTTTCATTATGTCTGAGGTGCTGGTCAAAAGCTGTGCTGTGTTCTCTTGCTTTGGTTTTTGCAGTGTGATGGAACAGACCTGACCCCAAAGATTCAGGAGCTGAAGTTCCAGTGTATAGTGTTTTTAAACATACCCAGGTAAGCTCCATCTTTCTTTTTGGAGGTGAAAAGGAACAATGTGTGCCTGGTTTGGACAGATGTGAAATGGTATGAAATGGGATGCCACTGTGTTATCTACCTGAGAAGTGGAAGACCCACTTATGACACTGTTAAATCCTGAACCACCAGAAGCAGTGGGTACCAAGTCTCAGGCCCATGTTAAGACCATTGTATAAGAAATTCAGATATTCTGGGTGCCTCGCATTTTAGGGGTGATAGAAGCAATTAAGTAACTGGCACACTTTCCAGAGTTGTTCACTGGAAACAAAAACAAGGAAACAAAGACATGGAATTGTCTTTTCTGATGTTTTATTTGAAACATCACAGGGCAGAGGAGGAAAATCAGTGTTTTCCAGACAGACAGCTCCAAACTCGTTAAAAAAAAAAAAAAGTGTTTCTTGTCATTCCGGAAGTTGTCACAGTTAGTAAGATATATAGTTGTATTGTTAAAATCCAGTACAACAGTCCTTTTTCTCCCTGTTCACTTCCAAGCATTCTTTTGCTGCAGAGTCCTCATGTTCTTTTTCGTCACTGGTGCCCTCTTTGCAAAGTTCTCTGAAGTTCTTCCCGCCCTTGTTTATTCAACGTCCCATATATAGCTACCCCCTAAGGATAGGAAGATGGAAGAAAATGCAGCAGCTGTTTTTTAGGCTTCCTCACATTTGGCTCATCTTCCTTCTCCTCCCATACTTAACAGATTTTGTATCCTTTCTGTTCTCAGATCTTCTGGGTCAGGAATTAGATAGGAAACAAAGTCCTGCAGACAAGAGTCTTAGTTGAAGCCCCTGGCCTGCTAAGGAGAGGCACAGAAGGCCTTATACGGTCAGAAGGCTCAAGCTAAAAATTCATCTCGACAGCTGATCTGCAGAAAGCAGAGGAAGCAGGGAAAGAGCAGTCAGTACAAAATACTGTTGTACAAAGTTACTATCCCCCATGTTCTGTCTCCGCATACTCCCTCAGCAACCTGATAGAAATTCTGATGGATAAATTCAGTAGTGCTTCCGCTACCGGAAAGTTGGGAGAGCTGTCCCCTATCCAGTCCTTCCTGTAATTACATCCCTCATTACTGGATGGTCCAAAATGGAGATTAGGAGCATTTAAATGGGTATCTGGGTGTTTCCATTGGAAGATAAAGACTAGGTCAACACTCATGCTTTCTGAGATGCAGGCAGATGCTCAGTATATTCACAGGACTTATTTTATAAACCCCTTTCTGCAGGTATTGTGCAGGCACGATGCCCTGGGGAAACCCCAGTGATCACAGAGACTTTGAACCTCAGCGCCATGATGATGGTTACATTGAGGTCATTGGATTTACAATGGCCTCTCTGGTGAGTATTTCTGCACAATTTAGGGGACTTAGGTAACTCTGTGAACAAGATCAGGATGTGCAAAGCTGCATATACAAATGTCCTTGCTCTTAGTAAGAAATCCATGTTTCCCCAGAGTGTGATTTAATCATGGAAAAAAATTTCCATTTTTTCCATTTTCCATTTTTTTACAAACAGGTACCTACAATAAAAACTAGTTATTTTGAATGTATGTAATGGCATTTCAAAATCCTTCCAAATCAGAATGATCAAAGCATTTTGTTACTGTAGAGGGGTTGCGTTGTTTAGTCAGTGCCCATACAGGGTGCTTCAAAAAAATGTATAAACATTTTAGTTGTCAGGAATACAGAGACATATTGATTGATAATGCTGATTCTTGTTTCCTTAGAAGGCAAGAAGCATAACTTGCAATGTGTACTACTCTAGGTGTTCAAAATGCTCACTACTGACACCCAGGCACTCATTATAGTGGCAAACAATAAAACAAAACACATGAGTATATACACTTTTTTGACATATTGTATATTATAAATGATAAAAAGTATGATTTAGATATGTTTTACATTGTATTCTCATGACTCATTCTTTGCTCTACAAGTCTGTTGTGCTTTCAGAAGCCATGCATAAAGCCAGTGAAGCTGGATTATTTTGTGTTGCATTTATGTATAAAAATCCATGTATGTGCAGTACATTAATGCATACATTATAACATAATCATTAAGTATCCAACTTATAAAGACACAAGGGTTGTGAACTGCAGAGCAGCAACCTTAATTCTGTGTGATTATTTGTGTATATGCACTACCATTTAAAACTCTGAACACTATAAGGTAGTGTTAGAGAAATAATACCAAAGAATGTGATGTAATGGAAAGTAATTGCCCACCATTCTGACAGCTAGGTCTAAGATAGGGGCATATTCCAATTCCAATTCCAATTCCAATTCCTCCCTGATAATTATTGCCTGGTAGCATGAGAAATAAATAGGAATAATACTTTTTTATCTACCCAATCCAAGATGGTGTGAGAACCAGAATTTTTTAAATTTTGAGAAAAAAGTACTGCTGTAATCATTGCTTTTCTTTTGTTCTCTCTAGAAACAGGAAATTCACTTGTTAAAGCAGTGTTATTTTCTAGGACAGTCTTAGTCCAAATGGTTTAACATTCAAATATCATTGTGCACAAGCATGTTCTCCAGCTCCATAGGGTACATTTACAGAGCAAATGAAACTGATTTGTAGCAAAGGCTGGTATTCCCACCAACCTATTTAATCCCACCAACCTAGTTTTAATCTAGCTAGTTGTGCAGATGCAGTAGCATGGGCTAGCAGTATAGGATGCATCCAGAGTTTCTGATGGGTTTGTACAGTCTGCACTTGCAGTCCATGTCATAGTTTTCACCAGTACTATTAGTTTTAATCTAGCTTGCACGAATAACATGAGGGAATGGCTATCCCCACTCCAGTTACACATTCATTTCTCGTGTAGAAACGCCCCCAGTTCCATGACAAAGTGCCTTTCAGTGACACCACATGATCAGACCTCAAAATTATACTCAAATAAATCTTAATTCTAAAATAAGCAAGGCTGATTTTACTGAGGTCTCTGTCAAACATTGCATATATTACATAATTAACTGGTGAATTGTGCAATAAATTTGGACTGGCCACATGTACAAAGTAAGCCCAGCCACATGTACAAAGTAATTATCATGCAATTAACTGGTTAATCATGCAGTAAATTTAGACCAGCCACATGTGCAAAGTAATCATGCCATAAAAATGTCTATCCAACTGTCAAAAGAGCCAACCAGCCACAAAGTTAGTGCTTGAAAATATGTAACAAGTATATAGCTGTTTTTTTATATCCAGCTTTAATTTGAATGTTTGGCAGGGTGCTGATAGACATATGTGATGGTCCTGATTGGGGATCCTTGTACAGCCTTTGTATACTGGTGGAATCAGCATATGAAGGCTGTAAGGCTAGTGGGAAATGATGTTTTGGAGAATAGGTCTGACATGAATTTCTCTAGTGCAATGGGTCTGATGGAATAGGCCTTCAGCACTCCTTCCTCAGGGCTCTTGGTGAAATGTGTGCTGGCCATGAGGAGGAAGGAGGAAGTGGGGTTCGAATGCACAGAGCTATAATATTTAAAATGTAACATACAGCAGCATAAGGATGCATCTGGGCTCCTGAGATATAGGGACAAAAGTGACTTCTGGTTGCTGCACAGTCATGATCACAATTGCAATCATGAGGTTGCAGGTAGTAGCCACTTTCTCGCCCCCACCTTCCCCCCCCAATCCCAAGTCAGTAGTGGGGCAAGGTGTCCCATTCACCCTGTCCTAGTTACACCACTGGTAATATACCATATAGAGGTACTACAGGCAGCTATAAAGTGAAGTACCCCAGAGATTATCTTTACTGTCCAAAGGATTGCAGTGGTGCTGCCCAGCTGCCTTTGCCATCCTCTCTTGAGGCATTTCAGCTCAAGTCACTCTTCAGAATCAGGGCCCTAAATACCATATTTTCTCACATACAACATGAACCTTTTCCCAAAAGTTAGTTGCTAGAAATTGAGGTATGCTATGTAAGTGAGGAAATGTAGTAATAAAAATGTCTGCCTCTGCCAGGGAAAGTGAAAATAACACTGTAGTGCTGGACTGGGGCTCCCTAGCTTCCGGCTTGCATACTTCCTCTTTTCCCCACTGTAGAAGCTGCTATTTAGTTGCTTACTGCTACTTACCTGTATTTTCAAGGAAAGATCTTTTTTCCTTCAGCCTGCCTTTCCAGAAAAAAAATGTGTAACTTATTCAAGAAAATATGGTCCATTATTACATCCTAAAGGCAGCTGAAGTCAGAGTTAAGGTTGTACCTTTAATTGTGATTTTGAAGAGCCAGCTTAGCCACAGACTTTTACTAGGAGCCAGCTTGATGAGCCATGATATACTTTTTTGTCTGCATGCCCTATTTGTAAAGTGCTTTGAAAGAAAAATCTTCATAAATGTATATAAATGTTAAGAAATATGGTGTTGTTTATCATTTTAAAATCCATGGCATAAATGCACTGTACTTAATGGGGCAGAATTAAGCTTCCCAGAAAAAAGCAATTGTGAATGGCCTTCCTGACATCTGTTTATGTAACTCTTATAGTTAATGTTACATTGATATGGATATTTACATCTTTAAGAGGTACAAGATATTTTTACAAGAAAGTGGTCACATTTTTATTAACATTTTTTTTATTTAAAATCATTATATCTTTATTAAAAAAACCAAGCTTTGAGGGGCCTGCAGAAATCATGAATAAATTCTCAGTGACACTTTCTGTCTCGTGTACAGATATCCCTTTCATCTTCACTGGTTCTTTACTTCCGGTGTGAGGTGTAATAGTTGGTTTGTGCATGAGGGTAGGAGTAAGAAGATGGGTTTGGGAATCTGGCTTTATTTGTTTCTTAAAGTAAGAAAAATATTAAATTGGGACAACTTAGTCTAGAACAGGGGTGTCTAAATACAGCCCGCAGGCCAGATGTGGCCTGCCAACTGGCTGGATCTTGCCCACAGCTGCCCCTGCAGTGCTCCACATGGCGTTAAGCCCCACCTGCTCCCAGCAGGGCAGTCTGCACTGCACTTCCACCGGCCCTGGCCCTGGCCAGTGCGCAGCTTCTGGTGGGGGTGTTCCCAGTGTGGCTGCTGCCAGCTGCATGCTCTTCTCCCCTCACCTCCAGTGGAAACAGCTGGGCTGAAGCTTTCCCTATCGCCTTCCCAGAGTGGCACAGCAGGGGCAGGAGTGGGAGGAGGAGCAGCCACTGGAGGCAAGGGGAGCCCAACAGTACCTGGCCAGCTGCAGCTGCACTGGGAAGAGCTCCACCAGAAGCTGTGTGCTGGTCAGGGCTGGGGCCGGCAGGGCTGTTCTGCTCGCCTTGCCTCTAGCTGTGGCTGCTGCTCCTGCTACTGCCAAGCCACTCTGGGTGGGCAGCCAGGCGGCTCCTGCCCAGCACGTGGAGCTCTGGCTCTAGCTCCCAGTTGCCTTCCACCCACTCTGCTCACCCAGAGGTGGCTACTCATTGCGTCGTGTGGGCAGAGTGGGTGCAGCTTCTGGTGGGTCTGTTCCCAGTGTGGCTGCAGGCTCTGTGTTGCTGTCCTGCCCTTGCCTCCTGGTGAGAACATGAGCCTGGCTGGCTGCAGCCACGCTAGGAAAAGCCCTGCCAGAAACTGTGTGCTTTGCTGAGGTCAGTGGGTGTGGGTGGGAGCATGGCACTGGCTACCCTAGGCAGGGACAGCTGCCGACCAGGCAAGCTCTGCTGCATGTGCCTCCCTCCCAGCTGGCTTCCGGCCAGCCCCCTTCCCCCAGGCAAGGCATGAAGGATGCAGATCATGCCAGTCCTGCTCCCGAGCACTGCTCCCCACCCACCCAAAGCCCATAGTGAGTTTTGGTGAGTTGTTGCCAGAAGATGAGGGGGGGAGGCAGGGTGCTGACCCAGACTGTGACAACTCATCAAAACACCCTTAGGCCCAAATAATTGTCCACCCTTAGTCTCAAATTTGATCTAGATGAAAACCAAGTGCCTTAAATAACATGTAGTGTTTCTGTTGTTTCAGTTGACTTACGGACAGATTTTTGGTTCAATGAGTACCTCCGAGGGGAACAGTTAATACAGAACAGTGTAATACTTTTGCTGTCATGTCCTCTTCCCTTGTTTCATTTTTTCAGAATGGTTCTTGAACCTGGTATTAATTGCTTTCCAGCATCAATTACTGAACAGGGTTGTTCTGTTTGCTCTTTTCAACATGTCTAGTCCAGTTCCAGAGTTGTTATGTAAACTGTCAGGATAGGTATTTCAAATTTAGGTAATTCATATTAAAGACTATAGTGCTTTGAGTAAAGAGAGGATTACCCCCCTACAATTAGTGGTTCTTCTAAAAATCAAATGGAGCTGTGGTCCTCATCTGGTACGTCTAGGCATTTCTGCAATGTAAGTGGGAATAATCATTTTAAAAGTATGTAGAAAAATACAAAAATGCATATAGATAGTCTCCTTCTGTCTGCAGTTACGTGGGTGTCTCTATAATGCATATAAGGTGTGTGGAGGTTAATATCTTCATGATAAATTTCAGACCCATTTAACCATTTGATTCACAAATTTATCATGTACCTTTAATTGCTGCTTTCTGCCCACTGACTGACTTTCTGTGACTTAATTGTAGCATGTCAAACTCCATTTTGTCCATTTTCTTTGAATGCAACTACTGGACCACCCTCCAGAGCTTCTTTGGATAATACCTTCACACATCATGTACACCCATATCTCTTACTTGTAATCCCACTCTGCTGAATCAGGTGTTATATTTCAAGTAGGCCTGAAATATAACTGAAATATAACTTTGTAATGGCTATGGCCGTAAATAGTTTGTGGGTGGTGGGGGTTGCATTCTGTCTTCCAAATTAATGGAGGTTATTTCTTTCAGACTGTAGTCAGGTGAATGTAAGTCTCCATACAATAGAACAGGCTGTATCACAATGGTTCTCAGGTGCAAATAGGATAGTGCAGGGGTTGGCAGCCTATGTGCCACAGAGACTGTGGCTGTGGCTTCAGTGCTGTGGCTTTGGTGGCATTCAGCAGCAGGGAACTCTGCCTGTGCCATTTTGCACTTAGTCTTCCAGGGCTTTGGCAGAGGGGGAACTTTCTATGCACTGTACTGCAGTCTGGCACAGTCTGGGGTTCTCTGCTCCATGCCAGAGCTGGGTAGAGAGAAGCAGGTGAGGTGGCCTGGTTCTAGTGCCCACCCAACTCAGACCCAAAATGAGTCATTCCAGCTCTGTGCTGGCAAACATTGCTGATTCCTGGGGTACAGAATATACAGTGTTGGGTAAAATTATGGATTTGGGAATTGCTAGCCATCTCAACTGGCTGCTCTAAATCAACATGCTAAAATTTTCTTTCTTTTTTCCCTTGCTTTTGTTCTGTAGGCTGCTCTTCAGGTGGGTGGTCATGGAGAAAGGTTGCATCAGTGCCGGGAGGTGACACTGCTAACATACAAGTCTATCCCCATGCAAGTGGATGGGGAGCCATGTCGATTGGCTCCCTCTCTCATTCGGATCTCCCTGCGGAACCAGGCCAACATGGTGCAGAAGAGCAAGAGGAGGACATCCATGCCTTTACTCAATGAGTGAGTTGGGCATGTGCATGTCCTAACATAAAGAGGCTCTGACAGGGCAGAAAATACAAATAGAAAGTCTGCATGGACAGCATTAGCAGAGGTTTTGGAGAAAGGTCCAGAAACCCAAGACTGTTCCACTTCTCCACCTTTATAAGTATTTACCAGATATCTCTTGTGCTTTAAGTTGCAGAGTTTCCTTTGTTTTGCTTTTGGACAGATGTGTTGTGCCTTTTGTTTTTCTATTTAGTGAGGTCTGAGTGCACTCAGCAGTGACTCATACTAACGCTCATAGAACCACTGCTATATTTGCAACCCGCACCTTCTACTTCTCCATTATCTGATTTTTTAATATAACATAATTTTTCGATTCCCCATTGAGACCCTTCACTGATTTGCCTGTCCATTATCTGATAAATAAGTTACAGGTTTGCTGAGGATACAGACTTAGACCTAGACATACTGAAAGATAGAGTTCCCAGCTATGTTCCAGATGCTGCCAGAGCTATCGCCCTGTGAGCAATGACTTCCGTTTTGGTCCAACTGCTGTGTCAATTAAAATGCAGGCAGACAACTAAAAAAGTTCAATCGTGAGCCATTGTTTCCAACCAGAAGGGAAGCTGTTGCAGTGAGAAGAAATCACTTCAGGTATTTAATGTAGTGATTAGCCTGATCAAACCTGGACACAAGATCTGAATTTAAACTGTGGTTTCAGGGAACAGAGTGGCTTTTGTCATAGTAATGGTATACAGTATTAAGACCCTCTGAAGGCTGGAGAATTGAATTGAATTGGAGTCTATGGTGTCAAATAGCACTTGGCTCAGAGCTTGAGTTCTTCAGGTGCCTTTGGCTTGGCTGAGAGATTCATCCGTGAAGTTTTGATTCTTTTGTCCTGGTGGTCCATTAAAGACTTTAATCCTAGTCCTGAATCTCTGCAAGTGTGTGTGTGTGTGTGTGTGTGTTTAAAAGTGGAGGGAAAGATGGAATGCCACTTGGGTTTCTGGGTATAATAGCTGTATGAACTAAACTAGTATGAAGAGGCATGACTGCATTTAAGGCTTGTCTATTATGAAATTTTTTTGCAACATACTATCACCGACACCAAGTTTTTTTGTATATCCTTACATAAATTTCTTAACCTGATATCTGTACTATATAAAGACATATCACCAAAATTTCTTAGGATGCTCCACAACTGATAAATTGAGATGGCTTTTTCTCCCTTAGAACTATGAGACATCCACCCTGTAAACTATAGATGTGAGATTACTGTATGAATCTGGTACTGTCATCCTGCAATTATTGGAGATATGGTCTTAAACTTCTGCAGATGTAGTGAAAAAATAATCTCACATAGATTATTTCTGAATTGCTTCATAGTAATTTTATTTTGTTACTGGGTGATGAGGAGAAAGCCCCTGAGCTGCTGGCATAAGTAAAAAGATTTAATTTAATTAAAAAAAGGAAGTCTTTTTAATGTGTTTCTGTCTTCTCATGGTGTGTAATTTTGGAGTTCTAGTTTTTGCAGTATTTCAGGGGTTTCCTGGTATAGTAAGTATATCATCTCCCTGGATGGTGACCTTTTAAAGCAGTGGAGAGGAACATATCTGTGCAGTTCTAAGGAAATATATCTGTTACGATAGAACACGTACCCTGATGAAGGCAGAACCCAGAAAAAACAGCCACTAGAGCTGGTGAAAATATGTATTTTTTTTATGGAACATTTTAATTTCTTTTTAGAAATAAAAAGTTCTGGAAGCTGATGTTTTGGGTCTTTCACGATATTTTAAACAAAAAGTAAAAAAATTGCCAGGACAGAGGATAGTTTTTAAAAATATTTTTGCTTAGTTGAAAACCCAATTTTTCTTTGAAAAATAGTTTAGATGGAAAACTTTTGATTAGCCCCAACTGGGAGGCCCTTTCAGGTATATACTTTATTGCAAAGTAAATTTGCTAGAGAAATTATCTAATTATTCTTCTAAATTATTCTAAAACACTAAACAGGAATGGAGACTGGCTATTACAGATCAGTTGTACATTAACCTCCTCTGTGCACTAAATTAAAATATGCAGTATGTTCTAAAGGAGGGGAGTCTGTGTTTCTATTTTTTTTAGCTGTGCACACTGGTGGGAGTGAGGACTACTAAAATTCCTCAAGCTTCCCATCTAATTTTCAGAGCTGCCCATCTTCCTGATTGAAAATATTTCCCTTTAAAACCTCTAAACCAGGGGTGGGCAAAAAAATGGTATGCAGGACATATCTGGCTTGCCAGTTGATCACCGTTGGGAGTCTGAGTGGAGAGAGCTGCATCCCACTCCACTCTGCTGCAGCTGGGGCCAGGCCAGGCCACACAGTACACAGACTCCATCACCCCCTCATCCACCCCTTCCTGCCCAACTTCCTTTTGGTGCTGCAGCTGTGCCATCCTGGCATTGTGGCTGTCAGCAGCTAGGCCTGCACAGGACAGGGTGCAATGCAATGCGCCAAGTAGCTGTCCTGCTAGTCCACTGTCCTTCTCTCAATGATGAACCTCTGCCACTGCAACACTGGTAGTCCTTGCTGGCCACGGTGGGGCAGGGGGGTGAAGGGGTCAGTTCTTGGCCTGCGGAAGTCACTTCTGACTTTCCTGGTGTGGCATGGTGGCGGCAGCAGCTCATCATAGCGGGCAGGTTGGCGGGTAGGATTGCTGCTCAGCGCACTGCATTGCATCATGTCCCATGTGGTCCTAGTGGCCCGTGTCCACAGTGCCAGGACTGCACTGCTACAGCACAGGAAGCTGGGTTGTGGGGAAAGATGCAGCAGGGGTTGGGGGGAGGCAGGGCGGAGGAGTCTGCACGCTGTGTGGCCCAGCCTGCCCTGGTCCCATGTGCAGCGGAGCAGAGTGGCGCAGGGCATGGCCTTCCCTCCTCCTTGCAGTTGCCAGTGGGTCGGCTAGATCAAATGGCATCTTCCCAGTGCCCCCTGGTCTGCAGCTGCTCACCGGAACTCCTTAAATGGCCCTCCAGTCCAAATAATGGCCCACCTCTGCTCTAAACAGTTCTCCTAAATTACTTTAATATGGGGGAGAGGGATTCTTTTTCCCCTCCTAAATCCCTGGAGTTGACTATATTTCAATTTCTCAGGGTTAAGAAGGATTGCATGAGAGACAAAAGTATGCTAATACGTGAGTGTATTGTTGAACCTATTGTTTTAAAATATTTTTTTTCATTTACTCAGAGTATCTTAGAAGCTAGAAAGAGGAAGGCTGTTTTCAGAGCCTGTCACATGGGCGATGTAGTGCAGACTTTAGCTTAGTGGATGTCTGTTGTATATATATGGATGCCACGTGTGGTAAATATTAGAACTGGTCAGGAATTTTGCCTCAAGATGAGTTTTGGACAGAAAATAATTTTTTATTTTATTTTTTAAAATTAAAATAATATAAAATATGTATTTGAAAATGAATTCAACATTCATAGTTTGCAAACATTGCACTTGCATATTAAAAATAAATTGTAATTAAAAGTTAATTTTTCTGTCCACATTGGAATATTTCATTTTATAGAAAAAGAAACCTTGCATGTTGATGCAATCAGTTTATAAAAAAATGTAATTGAATTTTTCTAGGCCTTTGTATTCTTTGATCTGTAGTTTGGGCTCCATTTTTTCATCTGAACTGGGCTCCCTGGTTGACTGTATCTCAGTGCAGCGTGGGCTGGCTCATTTGGTCTAGTTTACCATGCCCACTTATCTCCTGGCATAGGATTGGAGTTGTCCTAGATGACAGTGGATATTAAGAGTCCTATAACTCTGTTGTTGCTTTTCTCAATTTTTTCAAGTTGAGCGAATGATGAGTCTTAGGCTTCCAAGCTCAGCTTCTCTGCAGATTTTTAAAAATGGAATAGCTATCAGTCCCTGCATACACCTTTCTCTGTTTTATAGCTCATGTTAACTACAATTTCAGAATCACCAAAGCAATTTAGGAGCCTATCCAGTGACTGCCAGCGAGACTCAGGATCCTAAGTCATTCAGCCGCTTTTTAAAAATATTACCATTAGATTAGGTAAATGAATGATGCTTCTAAACTGTGTTCATTGTCATAATATCCAAGGAAATAAATACTGCCCCCTTGTTTCTGCTGTGCCCATATTCAAGCTTGACAATTCAGGAGTGCAGACAGCTCAGAGAAATCCTGTATGCACATCCTAGGGCTGCTCTCAGGCTCTCTGTCTTGATAGAGCTTGAGACTAGCACTGAGGTGCATTCTCAGAACCACTCTAAGCCTAATTGCCAGCCTTGGGCATGGAAAGAGTACGGCTCATAACCTCAGTGGTGGCAGTCCTGGGCTCAGCAGGGAGGCAATGTAGATGTGGCTTAAGGGCATCCTTCTTTCCTCGGTTGTTTCATCCATCTCATCCCAAGACAGGGAAAGTAGACAATGTTGAATAGTTTTGGACTTTTTTGAGAGTAAATTGTATTAAATCCTTAAGAGGAGGGTAAAGGAGGAACATGACTTGAGGGAAATCTAAATCTGGGATTCAAACCTACCAATACTACTGCAACACTTAAAGGAGAACACTTTCCTCCTTGATGGCACAAACAGCTGCATCCAGGCCTGTAGCTGTTAGACGATAAGACAGGGTCACATATGTTGCATTTTACCTGAGCTGGGTAAAATCATGTATTCGGTGACTTCCAACCCCTCAGTTTGTGAATTATTAGAGGACAGATTGTGATTTTTCTCAAATGTATTCTTTTTATGAAATTATTCCTGGTATAATTTTTATAAATAATCCTTGGGCTGTTCATTGTTCATCAGTAGTTAGCTGATGAATACTTCCCACTGAAATCTGAGCTGTTTTGATTAGGCACATATGTTATGTTTCAATTCTCTGAGAATCAGGTTTATAGTTTGAATGCTTTTGGTTATTTGAAGTATTCTTTTTTAAAATATTCTACAGTAGTTCTTAAAAATTGCTGCTTCTGAAAAGATTCCTGTCAATTAATCTCTTTGTTATAAGCATGGCAAGGCAAAAAGGAGAAAATATTATGAACACTATCAAACCAAATTCATTTAAAAGTTGAAAGACTGTTAGTACAACATTTTTTCTCCTCATTGGGTTTTACAAATACATTCTCAATTTGAGCTTAGTCTATAAATTCAATATTCAGTGGTTGCACTCAAGGTTGTCCAAACAAGTGTGGCTGTACAGTATGTGGTGCCACAGACCTGTCTGCATTTAGGCGTTTCCCATGCTGCTACCTTGCAATGTGGGGTTTTTTGTTTTTTTTTTTACCCCTGGAGATCCTGGGGTCCAAAAAACCCATGCAGAAAATAAGCCGGGTGGTGCACGTGGAGGCAGCATGTACTGCCCAAAACCGGAGCCTGGCTGGCTGGAGCTTCCCCGGCACCCAGGACTGCAGGTAAGGCTGCTGGGGTCAGCACAGTTGCTGGCCCCATCCTCCCTTACCCCACCTGAGGTAACCTGCCATGCGCCAGAGGGTGCACAGCACAGGTGTTCCCCGCGGACAACTAGCAGAGGCACAAGGTGTCCTGCTGCTAGTTGTCCCCAGGGAACCAAATGTCCATGCTTGTCTGTTTTTTTCCAGCTTGTTTCTGGGAAGTGCTTTCCAAACATAAAAGGAGGCACCATGCCTATCTCAAATGGAGAGGTATAACAAGGAATTGGTACAGACATGCAAAGTAGATGCAACCTCTAAGTGCAGTGATTCTCCACTGTCACTTGACATAGCTTACTCACCACTTTGAGGCTGAAAAAAGACAGTCAAAGGGCAGAGAAGTAGTAAATGAGTTTACTCTTTGCATCTGTTTTCCATTTGTCTTCTGAGTCATGATGTTAAGTTCAATGGCAAAAGCAAGATTTTATTGTAGCAGCTTATCAGGCTCATTTGCTGTGGACAAGTGAACTATAGTCTACCTTCTGCTTCCCTTTTTAAAGAGATTTTACCAGCTATAGTTCTAGAATTGCTATTATTGATGCTGGTAATATAAGAAAGAAAAAGAACATAGCTTGGTTTTCAGCGATCAAGCTTCACATGCAATCTGGTTTGATTTATAAGCAAAATCTATGTGAAAGTCACTGAGAAGGAATAAGAAGACCAAGACTCAATTTGCGCAGAGTCACTTGGTAACCAAAATCCATAATTTAAAATGCTGCTTAGTATTTTTTTTAGCTAATGTTCTATATGTACCCTAAAGGAGACTTGAATTTAACTTTCATTTAGGGTTAAAGAAGAAAGTTCTGTTATTCTGGAGGGGAAGATAAACTCCAGAGCTTAAATGCAGCAGCATTCCATGAGGATACTTGAGACATGCAGAGACCCTTTTGAGTACAACTAAAGAAGCCAACTTTGGGACTTACCATACATAAAGTGCTAGTTTCTCTAAGGAGGGGTGGCCAACCTTTGTTGCACATGTGCCACAAGTGGCATGGGTAGCCTGTGTGTGTGGCATATGGCAGATTGTGCAGGGGCAGGCAGTGCAGCAGCAAATGGGGCAGGAATCAAAAGCAGAGCAACAGATTGGGAATGGAGCACAGGGCAAGCAGCAGAAAGCAAAGGCACAGATAGGGCAGGGAGCTGAAAGCAGAGCAGCAGATCGGGAAGGGAAAGGATCCGAGGGGCACTGGGGAGGATGCAGAACAAGGACTTCTATAATAGCTGTACATCTTGCCTATCATTAGCTCCCTTTCTGCCACTTAGTAGTGAATATTGTCATTTGTCATACGTGCATATTTTCTGTTGCTGTTGTCTTTTTTTTTAGCATGGCTTTGGAGCACTACATGTTTTCTTTTCATTCAATTTTTGTGTGATGCATTCCTTTTGTTTCTGTTTAAATGTTGTATGTCTTTCTCTCTGTCTCTTTCTCTGTCTCTCTCCTGACTTCTTCTTCCTTGTCTGTCCACGCTGTTGTGCTGGCTCTGTCCTGGCTACTCATTTCCTGCTGCGTATAGTATCCATAAAGTGCACTCTGCTGATCTGAGAAGGGTCTCAGCTCCCCCTGACTCCTTCACTATGTGAGTACTCAGCTTTTTTGTTCCCTTTCCTGTTCCCTTTTCCTTTTTGTTTTTTTCCCCTCCCCTCTTTTGTTTGCTTTCCTTATTTTTTTCCCGTCACCGTCTTCTACTATACTCATCAACCTGGAATGAATGTAACAAGATCATCCAGTTTTTGGCTTAGAAGGTTCAGCAATGACAAATACCTAGAACAGGAGCCACTTTTATATATACTGCCTCTCTTTTTTGTTATACAAGGTGGATGTAAAATCTTAAACACAAATACAGTCTTTGGCTCCTGGATTTAATTACTGCCTCCAGGTTAGCAGAAGCTTGGAGTGTTTGGGAGCTAGTATGTTTTTCTCATCTCTCCCCTGAGGAAGGGAGAAAGCATCTCTCACGTGCCTCCTTCCTTTTCAAGTAATGCTTGGAGCATTGACTGGGTCCTGGAAAGAGCCATATTCATTCCTCCATAAGCAGAGGGAAAGTGGCCATGACCTTTGGAACTTCTTAAGAAAGCAAGTCCCAAATGTAGCTATTTTTTTGTATTTGTAACCCGGGTGCACCCAACAATGTGCTCCCCCTTGCAAATCGAAGAGATAGGTAGCTAGGCAGAAGTGCTGTGAGAGGGACGTGTAAAATACCGGCCAGTTCCCTCTGTTCCCTATAGAGTCAGGCCAGGACCAGGAATAGCTTAACTATATACAAATTTATTAATGATTACAGGGAACCTTAAAAAAGATAGCTGTTAATATACAACTGATATGGATATTCACAGATTTATAAGAAAGTATTGGTAAATATTTACAACAACAACAACAAAGTATAGCTAGGCAGATAAACACAGGTATCAACGGGTAAATTCAGGCAAGAACAGTAACAACAATTAGATACAGATAAACCTCAACTTGCTGACATAACCCAGGTCACATTGGTGGATAACAATATATGTATATATCTATCTATATATATATATAACTATTTACAAAATAGGAGGCGCAAGTCTTTACCCCTCCAGGTACCCACATGGCTGAGACTACTGGGCGTTCCCCTTGGATGCCAAACCCTGGCACCCTTCTAGTGGGAAGAGTGTCCTAGTACCTCCTCAGCCCCAGGTGGGTCCACCTGGTCACTGATCCGTCAGGACCCCCTTTCAGGGCTTCTTTCCCTGTGGGGACCCATTCCCCGGGTACTCACGGATCTGGGGAGCAGGCCTGGAGGGGCTCCTGGAGCCACGGGTGCCTTGTCAGGGCCACCCAGGGCCCTGCCTTCTGTCCTCTGTTGGAGCTTGGGCTACCTAGTGCGGGTCCTGACATCCAGGCCTTGCCTTCTGCTTTCTGTTGGAACTCAGGCCACCTTGTGCAGGCCCCAAATCCTGGACTGCTGGACTTCTGCCACACCCCGCTTGTGCCTCCTGGGTATCTGGCTGCACACCAATGGAGGGGTTGCAAACCCAAGCAGCCTGGTGCCACTCCCAGGGTGTGGCATGCTGTGCGCTGCCGTGTGCACTGAGGCCATGGCCATACGCCAAGGGTAGCAGACCTGAGCCACCATGTGCAGCTCCCAGGGTCTGGTGGCTCCATGCACTGCCACATGTGTCTGGTGTCTAAGAACCCAAGCTGCCTCCCACAGCTCCCAGGGTCTGCCCCATGTGTTGCTCTGTGCACTGCTGGGGCTGTAGTCAAAGCCGCTTGCTGCTCCGGTCCCACCAAGGGGGTCTTCCAGGGCTCTTCTGGGCTACCGCTTCCACCCACTAGGCATCTCTCTTAGTCCTTGCTTTTCTTAGTCCTGCCTGCACACCGCTTCTGTTGTTCACTCTGGAGGCTCCACCTCTGAAGGCTTGCTGGACCTGCAGCATGCAGGCTTCAATCAGGTCCAGGAGCCTCTTTGCACACCCCGTCTGGGTAAGTGGAGGGGCCAGCTTCACCCAGCCCTTACCTGATTGGTGGATGGGCTGCACCAATTAAAATGAAGATTTTCCAAACCCATTTGAGCCAGGTCGATTTGGTAAGTCCACCACATATTCAAATATGTATCCAGAATATTTCTGTTCATTTCACTGTCTGTATTCGCTAATTAGTTCCTAGCACAGCTTCCAAATAATTGTTAGGGAGCTAGAAAAATACTGCTGCACCTGTGCCTTAGCCTTGGAAAATATTTCTGGCTAGAAAAGGTATTATAGTAGTTTCTTTTCTGATGGTTAAGTAACATTGCCAGGAGCTTTGGAGATGAGGTATTGGTGTCTCTTTCATAAAATTAGACTTGTAACTAGGTTTTACCAAGAAATAAATAAATATAGCCCATCAACCTTCCTGTAAAGCATTTTTTGTTTTGACTCGTATGAACAGGAAAATTACTCCCCAAAATGAAAACTACTTTGCTGGCCGCAGCTGCATCAGGAAAGAAAAAGACCCTTCCTGCCAATATTTCGATTTTCAATAACTCTAGTGTTGTAAATGGCTGTATTGTAATTAAATTATTCAAGAAACTATCCTCTGTTTGAAAATGCAGAGAATTGTGTGATAAGAACACATACACATAAAATATTATGTAGTTATTATTAATTTCCTTTACGAGGATGGGCCTTGTTGTTAACCTTTATGCACATTTACAATACAAACAGCCAACCTATAATATGTCTTGGCTTTAAAAATGTTTTTGTGAATATTCAGTCAAATAAATGCAATGTGCTTCATGGCGGTACTGCTTTTGTCTTCCTGTTTTGTGAATGTTCTGCTGGACAACCTTACAAATAGTAAGCACTGTAGAAGAAGTGAACCTGAAGTAAATATTAAGGAATAGTGAAATTCAAAAGTTCAGTTGCAAATCTTAGGCCAGGTCCAGACATTCAAAAAGCCCAAGGTGGAGGTGATCTAAGTTATGTGCTTTCCGCTAAGCACCCTAGGTCAGTTTGGAAGTGAACAGAACACACTTTTGCCCTTTGGAGCAAGGAGTGGGGCACGCAGGTTGCCTGCACTGGCTGAGACCAGCCGGTTGGGGGCACTCCTGGATGCCTCCCAGCAGGCTCACCACTGCTGAGAGCAGCCCAGAGGCCCTGCCACCTCTGATTGGCTTCTGGTTTACGTGGCAGAAATGTCCTTCTCCCCCACCCTCTCTGTCTAGGGCAGGAGGAGGGGCTGGGGAGAGGTTATGCTGGCTCAGGTCTGGGAGAATGTGAGCTGGGTCCATGCAAAAGAAGTCCCCAATCTCCCCTGCCTCCTGTCCCCGGTCTGCTTGTGGCCTACATCTGGCTGGAAGCAGGATGTGGGGCTGGGGCGAGATTCTGTGCTGACTCAGCTCTGTGACAACCCAAGGGTGGGGCTGGCTAGACTCTCAGGCAGAGAAGCCAAGCATGAGCTGAGTCCCAGTGCATCTCCCTGCGAGGGCAAGTTAGCTGGGGGCTGCAAAGCAGCCTGGGATGCTGATGGACAGCGACCTGACTCAGTAGGGGATCTAGTACAGAAGTTTGATAGACCAGTCTAACCTAAATAGATTAAGTTTGATACCACATCTATCCGAGTCTATCTTAGACTGGGTTCCACCTTTTTTAAATGAGTCTATGTGCACTGGACTTCTGTTTGATTATGGGTATAGACCAGTTTCCAATCACTTGTACTGATTTATGTGTAACGTGTGTACTCGGTCTTAGTCTGCATAACAAACTTGATTCTGTGGATTATGCTGTCTAATCTTGAGACGCAAGCAATGCTGTGTAACCTGTATACCCAATAAAAACTAACCGAATATTGAGGATGTGTAAGAAACTGAAAATGGTCAGCAAATGAAGAATTATATGGGAAAGGTTTTAACTGAATCATTTTGAAAAGCACAAATACCTTTCAGAAAATTGCAAGCTGTTCATTGCTATATCACAGCTACATAAAAGATTCGCAGTACAGCCTTAGTGCTATATGTTATTCCCTAAGCTTTATTAAAGAATGTTAGCTAACAGAAATGAAATAACTCTCCTGCTTCTCAGAATCGCATGCTGCTCTTAAAGCCAGCATCTGGAAGAAGCTTGGGTGAAGCGTTGCTGCATACCCCAAACATTAATAAACCTGGGAATGAAGGAATAGGGGAGTGTTTTTCAGAGTTGAAACCTACCTATTGAGAATGACATCTGGATCTGGGAACTATTATACTGTGAGCATCCCCACTAATCTCTACAGTTAAGATAAAGCAGAAAGAGAATGACAGTCTCTAAGACACATGGGACCCAAACTAATTTGTAAGTCAAAGCTATACTGTATCTTAAAATCTGTAAAAATAGATTAAACATGCGGCTTCACTGTGACTGTCAATTAATCTGCCTGATAAACTGAAGAAAGAACCCCAAGAGGTGTTAGGAAAATTTGGGCTGTGATTGCACTGAGATTCAAATGTTCCTCTTCTGTTGGGTAACGTTTAAAGTGTCTGTGTTCTATTTAGTACAATAAAATGGAAGAGATCTGTGGAGCCTCGGTGATAGAGTCTGCATTAGAAAGCCTTCAGGTTTCCTGCCGTAAAGTTTGTGGGCAGGAATTTTGGAGAGCAAAGGCTGTGGTTCTGGCTTTTGATTTATGGGCAGTAGGGTGTTTTGAATCTTTAATTTGAATGCAGTCTTCCTGGAATTTTTATTGACGATTCATGGATAGAGTTGAACCTTGCATTTGTAGTGAAGTCTTTTTTTAAAATGGGGTGAATGCTTAGATCTTTGAGTGGGAAGCGCAGTTCTAATGATCAGTATGCATACCTGATATTATATCTAATCTGTGCAGTTGGTGCAAAGCAATTCATCTGAAAAATAAACTTGAAAAACAAGAATTGACTTGCTTGTGACTGGGTTTAGAGATGCAAATATTATTAAAGGATCTACAACCTTTCTTTACATGAAGAGAGCACTGTGGACATGCTATGAGTATTTACTACAAAGTTTTGTATAGAAAAAATGTAACAGATAGTGTCTTTTTACTAAAAGATGAGGAATCCACTAGTGTTGAGTAATGACTGCAGCAGTTTTGTCTTTTTGGGCAGCAAAGGTGTGGAAGAGAATCAGAAATCTGAATATCCAAATTAATTTGTATGGTTTGCACAGATGGAACAAACCATTTCAGACTGTTGCATATACACCCTAACTCAAGAAGAAAACAGCCCAAAAGCAGGCGGGTCAAGTTTAAAATAAGGCAGTAGAAGGATGGGTTTGAGAAAATAGTTCACTAGCCCAAAGTAAAATTAAGGATTAAAGAGGTTGGATTTTTTCCTCCTATAATGAATTATAAGAATTTGAGATATGGATTCATTTTCTCTGTTCAGTCAGTCTGTAGATATTTAGGTGGGCTACTGCTGAAGTGAGTTTTCCAGTGGGTTAATGGACAACTTTCATGATGTGTGCAGTTATGAGGGAGGAGCATACTGTAGACAGTCTATGTTAGAACAAGAACTAAGACCTGGACTCAGTCAAATACTGAATTATGAATGTTTTTAAATTAATGTAGTCCATCCCTTATTTAGTAAATAGTTAAACACATGCTGAAGGAAGTGGAATGAAAGGAAGTCTAACAGGGCTTAATACAGATGAGATTGTGCTTTACATGTGTACTTAATAGGCCTGTGCGAAGCGGCTAGTATTTGCTTCGGATTCAGCTGATTCGGGGGACAGTGATTTGATTCAGTGATTCGGGGCAGCCATGGGGGGGCTGGGAGAGCGGGTGGGGGTCGGAGGGCACTCAGGGTGCTGGGGGAGCAGGCAGGAGATGGGACCTGGCAATTGTCCCGCCATGGTCCCCTCCCTTCTCCTCCAGCCCCCCGCCCCCTACTTACCAGCATGAAGTCCGGGTCCAGCTCCCTGCCGCAGCCAGTGGGGACTGTCTGAATCACCAAAGCTCTCCAAATCCTTTCTGAATCGATTCAGACCTTTATATTGGTCCCCTGATTCGATTTGGATTTGGAGATTCGGCTGTCGAATCAAGTCAAAACTCCTCCAAATTGAATTAGCACCCAAAGCTTTGCACAGCCCTAGTACTTAATGCTTCTTTGCTTTGCTGAAAGAAGTAAGATCCCATATCGTGCAAACGTTATGTCTGACATAATACACTCTTTAGTCCAAATAGGTCCTTGCTCCATCTGCTTACTGAGATGCACAAAACCTGTCTGTTTTCTTTGTCTGTTTTCTTCAGTTGTACCAGAATGTGCCTCTGCTCTTCAGACGAAAGTACAGTTGTGTGAAAATTGGTCTCTACTCACTTTTTCGAGGATGTTGGTCTACAGTATTACTCTTCTTGGATTAACAAGGGCATAGGCACGATTCGGATGTCCGGTCCTAGCTGAAGTTTTTATAATACTGGTACTTGAAAGGGATTAAAAGAATGTGTGAGATTCTCAGCTTCTTTGTACCATTTGTTGAAATGCAAAAGGCTATGAATACTAGTGTAGAATATAAAACGTGTGGCACAGTTATGGCCAGACAGACAACTGCTGCGCTCTCCTCCTTGGCTTCTGGAAAGTTCCCTTGAAAACAATAAGTACAACTTAGAGCAGCTCTGAAGTTACTCTACGTCATGTTGATAGGTTAAAATGTTTTTTTGGGGGGGGCTGAATCAGCTGCAGGATGAGAGATCTGGAAAAGATAATACAAATTCCCCAGTTGTGCACGAAGGATAGCTTGATTGGCTCCATGTATTGACTAATGCCCACAAAACGAAAGAAATGTTTATGCAGAGCAACTCACTGCTGCAGGATACAATTTAAGTAAGTAGCTTAGCAAGATCATTAGCTATATTTTTTTTTAACAAACTTCTGGAGCATCTAGCATTGTCCACTGTCAAAGATGAGGCTCCAACTTGATAGTTCTGTTCTCTTACTGTAGTTCCTGTAATTTAAATAGATAAAAGCTGTCAGAAACAAACATACTTTTAATACATCATTTCCAGGCTCTGCCAATGAGATCTCAGCAGCCAGGTTAATTTCCTTTTCTCCTTTGGTTGCTGTTTTCCCTCTCAATTGTTCTAAATGCAGGGACATTTAATTAGCTTTGCATGTTTATTTCTTCTTTAGGAGATAGGTAATTCATTAATCTGTCACTGCAAACATGCCCCAGAGGAGTTTTGTGCTTTCTAAAGTTTAAAATTTGGGAGGGTGGCAGGAAGGGGATATTTTTTAGCTGAATCATGTTAAAAATATTCTATATTTGCATGTCTTGACGTAGGCTGTATTCTGAAAGATCTGTCAAAAATGTCACTGAATTCTGTAGGGTTTTTTTTTGTCCCCCTTTCTTCCACTGTCTTTATGCAGACATGAAGAATAAGAAACGGTTCACAGGATATATAAATAATTGGAATGGGAATTAGGGCGTGTATAATTAAAAGTTTTTTTCCAGTTGAATCAACCTGGTGTCATAGCAGAAGTGTGTTGATTGCCATGTGGGGACTCTAAGATCAGGAGCTGGACTGACCTCTCCCATTCTCTCCTTGCTGGGTGACTGGAGGCAGAAACATAAAGCAGAGGTGAAACAGCTGTGCTCCATGCAGGGCAACTGGCATCATCTCACCAACCACTGGATGACTAATAGGGCAGTGCTTAGGTCACAGCTGTATCAAATGCTGATTGTGACTTACTGCTGGATAGAAATATGCCAGGTTCTTATCATGACCCAAAATATGTACACGTGTTTTGGCTTCATGAACTAAAATAGAGAGAATGGGCAGAAAGTGACTGAGTAAAAGAAAATAAACATTGAAAATATAACATCCCTCCATTTTGTAAATCTAGGCTCTTTAGCAGACATGTTAGTTCACATATCTAGAATCCCAGGAATGTAATACTTTAGATTTTAGCATGGATATGCTAAGAAGTGTGGGTCTTTTCTCTAATAAGCAATTTTCCTTAAGGAGGTGTTGGGAATTGAAATGACTGTACCTTATAAATAGAGTTTCTCTAGTGTGCTATGAATTCTGATACCCTCTATACAGCTAGTTGATATTGGTGGTGTGATGCACGTTTTGATGGGAAGACTTCCTAATAGGGAGAAGAGATGGAAAGTGTTATTTTGTTGTTGTTGTAAGTTTTAAGAAGCTGTTTGTTTTCTGACTGATTAAAAGTTTGTAGTGGGAATTACAATTTTACAGTTGTAAATTGTACACTTGGAAATCACAATTTTAACGAGAATCCAACAATATTTTACTTTCCTAATGATGATTTCATTCAGGTTAGTTGGTCTACACCTGTTGTTCTTGTTACAGTTTTCCTTCTGAAAAAGTCTTTATGCTGTTTATTTAGTAGGAATTGATGGTATTTGTTAATGTTTTTAAGCCATCTGTGAATTAAACAGAAAACTGCCTGTACTATTGAACTGATGCCTTTCTCAGATGAAGTTTTTAAGTAATTTCTGGAGATGCTGACGGTAATCTTGCAGAGCCCTAATTAGCCTAGGCACAGGCCTCTGTCAACACAGCTGTGCTTCTTCTGGTTCAGGAGCTAGCTCATGCAGGGCTAGCTTGGGTATCTCTGTATGGTCTTGCACATGGAAGACATGCTTACAATCCCTCTGGGCCTCAGTTCTTATTTAAATCAAAAGGCTATCTTCAAAGTATCACAAGAACGTTTGTGGGGACTCAATTACATGGATTGTGTACATGCCAAGAGAGGTAGCCAAATGACCCCAGTTGCCAGATTGTTACACAATCAAGACAAATACCAACCTTTTTCAGGTGAATCTGTTGTTTCAGTCAAGTGTCTGGTGAACGTGTGTCCATATCACATGTACTGCTTTCATACCTGGAGTCCTTGTGAATATAAAGAGGATGGCATGTTATAAGGAGGACGTCATAAGGAGAGTGATGGTACTCAGCTGTTTCCAAAGTGTGGTCCAGGGTTAGAGTAGGGAAAAGTTCTGCAAGACTACTAATCTCCCCATTATTTGCTGTAAGGAAAGAAAGAACAACTGAAACCCTGCATACACAATCACCAGACTGAAAACCTGTAGGCTAGGAGACCAAATGACCTTTGTAATCATAGCAGTGTCTCTTAGTTTAGCGCTAAAGCATGTTGGCTGAACACTATGGGGAAGGCAGCACTTCCTCTTCTCATACTGAACCTGTGCATAAAAGACTTCACTTTTCAGTGCTGTCAATCTGTCATTTTTTTTTTTTTTACAAACTCTAATAAATTCACTGCAATATTTTTTTTCCTTCCCTCAGACAAAGAGCATGCAATTAAATTCTTATATTCTCCGCCTTAAATATTTTTTTATCTTATGCTTGCTAAAAATAAAATCCCCAGCAATTTTTCGATTTGGAAACCTGCATTTTATATGACTTGGAAGGGAACACAGCTCCTCAAACTGCCCTCTTCGTTTCTCAGCCAGCCATCTTTCTGACAGAATTTCTCTGGAAATAAAAGGACTAAATCTAATGACATATTTGTTTCATCTGTACCCTTCTCCCCCTTCCCACATTCTCTCCATATCTAGATCTTTCTCCAAGTTGCTCTGCCTAGATGTAAGAATTGCAGGTGGAGAGAACTGGTTATATGGGATGTCATAATGCCAGTTAAGTTAGGAGGATTTACCCTGAAGCTGTGCTGGAAGTTACTAGCACAGCTGTCTGTCAAAGAAACCATGACAGCTTACCTTGCACATGGACAACTTCTTGACATCTTAGGGCACCTGGACACCATAGTGCCTGTCAGTCAGCACTGGAGAAGAAACAACAGTAGCTTGGATGTTAAAAAGAGCATTCAGCTCCTACTGTTAACCATTTATGATTCCTTATAAGTTATACTTCATGTATTTTAGGGTTGTTTTTATTATTGCTAAAGAAGCTCTTGTGTAGAATAGGAGTTCCTTCAATAAAGCTCTTTCCAGTGTGTTGTCTTATTCTCCAGTTACAGAGGCACCCTGAATTCATTATTCTTTTATGCTTCTCAAGCAAAGACAACTTACGCCTGAGGTGCTGCTTTAACAGGGACTTTATTTTCCATCTCCTTCTTTTCATCTGTCCAGAGGTAACAGAACTGTTTGTACCAACAGACCAAAAGTGTGTGACAAACTCACTCAGAAGTGCTTGCAAATTGTAGCAAATCTCAATGGATTTACTGGTCAGAGATGATGTGTTTTATTAGGTCATCAGCATTTTCAAGCAAAAGAATAATAGCATGCCTGGAAAAAGTTTACATTTCCAAAGCTTAGCTTGTGTTGAGCAGTTTTCAAACCGACAGCACAACTCCTGTAGATCAGATGCAGTAGAAAGTAAAAGAACCAACCAGCAAACTTAATGAGCCAGATACAGTTGTAGAAAGAGACATGATTCTATCAGCAGATTTCATTTTAATGTTTAAAATCAGCGTGCCTAGATGCTGCTAGTGGCATTCACAGACTACTGTTACTGGCTTCGGTGAAGTGTAGAGAGGGTGTTAAAGCATGAAAGTGGGAACCTATTCTTTACTGTGCATTTAATGATCTCCCCTTGGGCAAGACACTTAAATTCTCTTCTTCCAAGACAGACACTCTGAGACTCTCCTAGATATGATAGCAAAAAAATCTTTGCTAAAAATCTTTGGAAAACACAAGTAAGGTGGGATGCTATTAGTTATTACTAAAATTGTCTTTTCAATTATAAGCTAAAAAACGAGGTCGGTGTCAAATGGAGGCAAGCATGAGTCCAAAATAAGGGTGCCTGTACATGAGTGTGGAGGCTGCTCCAACATGCTATAATTACAGCGAGTCAGCGCAGACTCGATGAATTGAGTCTGCTGGAGCATGGCGATCACTGCACTCCAGCAGTCTCCCGTGTCTCGTGTGTCAGTGTCCCTGTGCTTAAAAATGGTGGCAGAGGCTTGACCTAAAGCTCGGCAAACAAACTTTAGTGCAAGCACCCTCGCTGCCATTTTTAAGTGTGTTGATACATGAGACACTGTGGCGTTTTAATTAGAGATGCTCTTGGAGCCACTCTAATTAAAATGCTTTCTCCCCTCCCCCCGGAGCACATGTAGAAATGCCCCAAGGTTCTTAAGGATGGGTGTCTAGACATTAACCTAGGCACTTACTCACATTTTCAAAGTGCCAGGACACAGTAGCCACCTAAAACCAATTAAAATCTCACTAGGCACCTGTCAGTATATCTAGGTACCAAAGAATTTTGCAGGTTTGGTTCTTTGCAATCTATAACCCTGAGCTGCAACAGGTGCTAAATGAGTGCTTCTGGTCTTTGGGCCTATGTGTATTATACATAATCAGAAAGAAGTTCAAGATGGAGTTCTGTACTTATTTGTACCTTTGCTGACTTCAATGGGATGGCAGGGATGCGCATGAGAGCTAGCGGAGCTTTCATTGAGGTTTCTGTTTTTTCTGCCTCCATCTGCAGAAAAGACAAACGTTCCCACGCCCTTTTCCTTTTTTGCTCTGGTGCTGAACTCTTCTCTGACCAGTCTCTCTTCTTTTCTTGCAGTCCCCATTCCATCCCAGATCGCCTGCGGATCAGAGTGAACAGAATTAGTTTACAAGATTATGAGGGGCTGCATTATGACAAGGAAAAACTCCGGGAAGCATGTAAGTCAGAAGTGGCTGAATGGGCTTTGCTTTTTCAAGATAAATTTTTATAGATCTCATATTGACAAAAGTGCCAGGATCAAGCTTTTATCATGCCTGGAATATACACACACGTCCTTAATTAGGCATAAACTTTGTAAATTACCATAACCTCAGAGTAGGGTTGGAGTGTTGTATTTCTGATGGTCCAGGAAATGTATAAGAAGCAAGGATTTTTTTGTGGAGTTTTTTATTGGATCACCAGTGTAGTTGGGAGAGCTGTTGGTTGAGCTTCAGACATCAAACGCTGTTCTCGAAGTCTAAGAAGCATACATGGATACTGAGCTAAATAGCAGAGAAAAGGCTTCTTTTAAAAAATCTGGACTTAATACAGGTAGTGACTGTATGGCTCATTACAATCTAACAAATACTAATCTCCCTGCACTTCTTAGGTAATAACTATCCTCTCCCTTTTTTAATAGTTTTACTCTGCCACTAACTAGATTGCCTATTCCACTGCAATTCTTTTATCTTATAATGGCTCCTGATAATTCTATTTCACTCCTAATTCACAGCCCTTCTCCATCCCTCTAAATCAAACTGTTTGCATTTACATGGAGTCTTTCTTCTATTATTTAGCTCAGCCTGCCTCTGGCTTGCTCGTAGACTTGAGGAAGGGCACTTGATGCCTAAAGCTTGTCCAAAAACTCCTCCAACTACACAGTTGGTTCAATAAAAGATACCACAAAAAATGTTCTCTCTCATACATTAACCTTAGAGTAATGATGCTTACATAACTTGTAGTTTTTTATCAGTGTCTTTCTGATGGCCATTTTGGACTATAGTCATTTATCCATGCTAAGATTCTATAACTGACATGAGATTTCAGATCAGGCGTTGGCATTTAAGTTCATCCTGTCACTCTGAAGGGTTGCATTGGCTGGCATACAAAATGGCCATAGAACAGGAATATTGGTCTTAGCAGGCATATATCCCTACACCAATCCCTTATTCTTTAACAAGCCTCAGTGCACCATACAGAAGACTAATCAATGTTTTGTTTTTTCATGTAATGATTTAATTGCCACATATAGGGTTTAAGTCAAAAGCAGGTGAGCCCCTTGCATTGGCAACAATGACAATGATGATCCACATGTTTAAAAATGAAGTCCCTTTCTTTGATGACACATGGAGTCATTAATCAATGTGGAACACGGCTGCTTGCGATAACAGTTTAATAGAGTCTTGTTCATGCATCTGGCTCATTATTCATATTACATTACAAGCACAACTGTTTGTTGTGTAACAAAGCAGCAGTTTATTCTATAATACAGGACTCCCTGGTAATTACCGGATGGCAATCCATTTAATTGGTTTGCTTGTCTTATTGTTGAAAGATGGTTATACTGTTTCAGTTTCTTCCCCTACCCTCATTCCTCCCTATTTCCCCTGTTCACTGTTGCACCTTCCAACAATAGAGTTGAGGTGGTCTGACAACCTCTTGTAAGTTCCTACTGCTAGATTTCAACCATAATAAAAACAATTAGAGCCTTGATTTGATGGACTTATGAAAATTATAGCAAGCTGAGGACTGTAGTTTATGGAAGGGAAGTTTCTCTTAAATTTCAGGTGTAAGCTTGGTGTACCATATGCTTAAAATTCAGATTGCATCTATGTATTCAGCTATGCCAGAGAAAATAGCAACTTTGTATCACCTGAGAAACATAACAGTTGTCAATACTTTTTAAAAACCCTTAAAAACTTCTAAAACAGACTTGTTTAAACTATTAGATACTACTAACAGACTAAACTAATAGATACATCTATTTACAAAATGCAATATTGTAACTACTACTTCAAGTATGTATTTATGCTCCTGTAAGAAAAATCTCCAAACATAGAGATTCCACAACCTCTCTAGGTAACCTGCTCTAGTGCTTTACTACCCTCCTTGTGAGAGACTTTTTCCTGATATCTAACCTAAACTTTCCTTGCTGCAACAGTTCCTTGTTCTGTTATCAGCCAGCCACCACTAAGAAAAGTTTAGCTCCATCTTCTTTGGAACCACCTTTCAGTTAATTGAAGGTTGCTATTAAATTCCCCTTCAGTCTCCTCTTTTCCAGACTAAATAAACCCAGTTCCTTCAACTGTTCCTTAGAAGTCACGTGACCTAGCCCATTAACCATTTTTATTGCCCTTCTCTGGACTCTCTCCAATTTGTTTATATCCTTTCTGTAGTGGGTGACCCAAAACTGGACACAATACTCCAGATTTGGCCTCACCAGTGCTGAATAGAGGGGAAGAATTACTTCTTTTGATCTGCTGGCAATGCTCCAACTAATGCAGCCCAGTATGCCATTGCCCTTCTTTGCAACAGGGGCACACTGTTGGCTCATATTCAGCTTCTTGTCCACTGTAACCCTCAGGTCTTTTTCCGCAGAGCTGCTGCTTAGCCAGTTGGTCCCCAAGCTGTAGGTTTAAGTATTGGCTCTTGCCTGGTTCCCAGTGAGATTTGAACCTGGGTTTGCCCATATTTGCAACCATAGAACATTGGTTATTTTGGGGTGGGGTTTCTCTCCGTTTCCCTCTTTCTGTTTTAGCTTCTTGTGAAGTATTTGAAATGTCTCAGTTTCATTTTAATTCAAAATAGCAAAAATTTTGAAATCTAAAATTTCAAATCTGAAATGGGAAAACTATTCTGTCTCATTAATAGTTTGATAATATAAAAATAATCAGAAAAAACATGAAAAAATGACAGTATTAATGTCAAATAGACTATAAAAGACAATCGCAGCCTGCCTTGAAGGTTATAAAACTTGTATCTTATTGGACCAAAAGTTAATTGCATCCTATTGACATTTTTTACATTAACTTACAGAAGCTTGAGTGTTGGTGTAGTGGATCTGGGGATTTGCTTCACCCAAATAGTCCTTTATTTCCTGAGAACACTTGTCCCCCAGGAAGTCTACATCAGTCAGTGCTCAGTCACACACAATACTCCACAGAGTCCTGAGATCTCTTTCCAGGCCCCTAAGATTTTCTGCTCCCTCAACACTGCAGTCCAGTCCTCCTCCTCTCCCCTGAGTGAGTTGCCTCGCATGGTTTCTCAGGGATGCTGCCTCCAGCCTTGCAGCCCTGGGTCTCTTACCAGACCCTGGGAAATAGCCTGGCTCAATTCTGCTGCCACTAGCCTGCCTCCTCCTTCTGACACTGTCTGTCTGTCTTTGGTTCTTTCTTCCCCAACTTCCTCTCTAGGAGCCTTTTAGCTTCCTGTGGGTCAGCTAATTATCCTCTACAACTGGTTCAGACCTTCTAGGCAGCCTGCAATCAGGGCCTGCAGCTGGGCTGTAGCCCCTGCCAGCCTGCAGAGTGCTGCAGCCTGAGATGTACAGTCTGCTGTAATCTTCTGCCACCCAGCCTGCTACAGTTGGTGAGAAGGCATCTAACTGATCTCAGCTGCCAGGATGGTGCATGGGAAGGAAAGTGCTTTCTAAAGTGACTAGAAACCAAACTATGAGGGTGTTTCCGAAACCAACAACAATTTCCCGTAGTTCCCGATGATGTTTCTCTTACAAAAGTTCTATTCCAAAGGAATATCTTACGTAATCTTTTAAGTTGTAGTGTTGTAAGTTCATCTGAGCACATGCATGTATATGTTTTTTTTTTTTTTTTACAGAAGTGCAGTGTGGGCAGCCATTTTGTACCTTTGTACAAAACACCCCTGCTGTATTTTACCTGTAGTTTTATAGTAAGCAGCTTAAATAGGACTGAAGATAAGCTGATAGTCAATGCAGAGTTATCAATGTTGTGAAATATTTTCCTGGTTATTGTGTGACATCTCAGTTCAGCACACACTGCTTATGGAGGTTTGCAATCAGAAGAACAACAAACTGCATAGTTACACCAGAAGTGTGAACAACACGGGGTTTTGTAAGGAATGAAATTGAAACACTGCTGCTAAAAAGGGCAGCTAACTAGTATTACTTAATTCCTGATGTGGGTTATTGGATATACCTTACATGGTTTTTGGTAAAAGTTAGGTTTTTGGTAAAAGTTGGGTCCTAGCTTGTACTATGACATGAGCAGATTAATGATTAGACTGCTTTGAAGGTGAAGGAAAAGCAACTTGTTCTTTAGGAGTGCATGAAAGTAGCTGTGGTATAATAGTTTTGGCTGTCTGCTCCAGTCCTCCAGCAACTGAAATGAAACTGCGGTAATTAATAGGTAAATTATTGTGGTGCAGCTACACTCACTATGGGCTAAGAGTGGACACATAAAATAACTACACTGGATTCTGTTGCAAAAGGGCAAGTTCTTACCTCCTCCTCCTTAAAATGGTATAATTGTTTCATCTCTTCACACAGTCTTCATCATTGAACACATTGCACTACATTGTCATTAAAAGTCACTAGCCCAAAGAAAAAGAAAATGTGCTCACCTCCTTTTACCAACATGAAAAAATGCGTGGTATATTTCTCACCTGTCAAAAGAAAAATATCACTCATTCTATGCAAGCGGATGGGTAAAATTTTCCAAGGCTGCTTTTAAAATATAAATATAGATAATACCTATCTTCCAAAAAAGTACAGTACTTTCTCTTTGCTGCCAGATACAGAGACTGTTGTTACATTAAAGCTAAGCTGGAGAGACTATTTTTTGAAAGAGCCAATTCTCCATATCATGTCAGACCTCCAAAGTAGCCCTATAACTTTCAACAGCATGGATATCTAATGCTTTATTCTCATGATTCTTAGTCTATATATTTGTCCAGTGTTTAGCAGATTAAATATGCATGTTTTGGGTTCAAAATGCCTCCCTTACTGTCCTTAACTCCTGTTCCCTCCAATGGCTTAAAAATCCTACCTTTTCCTTATTCTCTCTTCTCCTTCCTTTTCCCCTCCCACAAAAGTTATCCAAACTAGAAGCAAACAAAAGGCTTTCGGTTAATAATAACCCATTTTATTATCACTGCAGTGTTCCTGCAGGGAACCTATTAAGATTTTTGCTTGTGACATATCTCCATAATAGAGTTTTGAAAGCTCTGACATCAGAGTAATAATCTGGATCACCCTGACTCAGAGTAAATAAATTTCATTCTTCTTGTTTGCTTGAAATACTGATTTGATTCTATCAGCTGCTTCATCTAAAATTGAATTTTTTTTCCTCCTCTAACAACTCGTCATACAAACTGTTCAGTGAAGATTAATCTTCACTCTGCTGGAGGTAGACACCTCATTTTGAAAGCCTTCTGAACAATTAAAGGATGTCATTTTGTCCTCTGAAGGGCACAACCATTTTCACCTGATTCTCTTTCTGTTATGCTCTACTTTTTGTCTGAAAATTTTTTCTTTTTTTCCTCCACCTTCTTTTTTTCTCTTTCAGACTTTCTTCCACCTCTTCTCTGGTATTGTCACTGTGACGATAATTGATAATATGGGGAAAGCTCTTTAATCCTTCAGTAAGGAGGAATCCATACTTCCCAGCATATAAGGGTTCTATTCTCGTGAGAATGGCGTCTGCTTATATCCATGTGTTTGTAAGGTCTTTCCATAGCTTTAGTGCCATCTCTCCCATTAACCCCCTTTTTACACCTACTAGTTGACATTCCAGTAACCTGCTTCTGATATTTTTGAGCGATGTGATGATTATACCTTGTTGGACAAGATCAAACTCAGTAGGTTAGCATGATGGGGACAGTTGAATTCTCTCTATATTCTTGAATATTTTCTGCATACTGTCTAACTTGCCTGCAGTTGCATCAGAATCTGATCCAGAGTGGTGTGGTGGAAGTGGCTGAATTAGTCATAAAGTGAACTTTTGCCACCTAATTGCTTATGGCATACATATTTTTTAACTACTAAAACCATTTTAGGTTTAAGACCATTGTAATCTTTCTTTTTCCTCCTCCTGTTGTGGATAGGAAAATCTTGTCACTGTGGGCATACACAAGGGAAATTTAAAGAAACAATTGGTCACTAGGCAATCTGCAGCCTTTTCTGGTTCCCCACAGTATCACCATCTTAGATTTGCCACCATGAAGGCACAGACGTGGGGAAGGTCACTAGGAGTAGGAACTGTTCAGTGATTGTTATAGAATCTGTCATGTGTAATGCCCTAGCTGACTTTTCTGTTGCTTGAGGCATTGTAATCTTACGCCTAGATCAGAAAGCTCTATCAGGTCGTTACAGAACAAATATGAACTGTGATTGTTCTCAGGTTTATAGCTTCAGTATATTCAAGCTGATTTTCATAGAGATGGCAAAAGGCAGCTCCTTGACACTAAATTATATTTACTTAATTTCAAGAAGCATGGGAGAGTGGCAACTTCTCAAAGACATAGGTGCAAGTATTTTTTAGCAACTGCTAAATGATGGATTTTTCACTAGTCTTGTTCCTAGAAATAGCTAAAATGCTTTGGCTCTCATTTTTCTCTAGCCTGATAGACAATGTCAACCTAGGCATTTAAAGTTTGACAAAGCTATGTAAGCAGCTGAAAACAGGGTCTTATAACAGGAAGGGTCAAGCAGCCCTAACTGGCAGCCACTGCCACTATGTATAATAACTAGATTAGGGGGATTCTTTGCAGAGTAAGAGAAAGGGAAGTTGGTACCATTTTAGCAAAGGGAAGGTTGGAATAGACTGTAAATTCCCATGGATGGGGAAGAATGCTTAGCAACTTTACATTTATAAAGTGCAAGAAGTAGGCAGGATGGATTTTCCATTTTTAGTGCAAGCAAATGTTGGGATAGTGAAAACAAAGTTCTCAAGTATCTGCCTGCAGGAGTGACTTCAGTCTGAGGCTGTCAACAAAGAAACATTATGATGGGTTTTTTACTCTGTGTTGTGGCTGGAATTGACTAAAGCTGATGACTTATTTCACATAGACCTCTGAGCAGCAAATGAGCATTGAGCCTGTGAGCTAAGGGTAAAAGGCTCTGTACCCTATGTCTAATATACTCAGCCATCCAGTTCCACCTTTCTTCCAAAATATGGATAGACAGTAAGTCTTCCCCTGCCCCTCTCCCTTTAATATAGTTACTCTTACAGCTATTTTCATGTTTAAAGCTTGAAACATTGTCTGGAAGGAGGCTCTTATGCTACATGATCCCAAAGATATGGCAGCCAAGATTCCAGCTGGGAGCTCTGGTCACCTGGGAGAAAATAGAAAGAGGCACCTCTCTGCATCCAGCTAGTACGGGATAGGTTGGAGGGAAGAACAGAGGGAGGTGGTGACCCATTGCCACCTGTCTGCCCCTTTTGAGGTGGCTAGAGCTTCTGGCAGTGCTTTAATCTTTGACACTGTCTCTCACCCCATTCTCATTAAGAAACTGGGGGACTGTGGTGTCGACACCCACACAGTCAATTGGGTCGCCAACTGGCTGGAGGGCCGCACCCAGAGGGTGGTGGTGGATGGGTCATTTTCGACCTGGAGGGATGTGGGCAGTGGGGTCCCCCAGGGCCCGGTCCTCGGGCCCGCACTGTTCAACATCTTCATCAGTGACTTGGATGTGGGGGTAAAAAGCACCCTGTTCAAATTCGCTGATGACACTAAGATGTGGAGGGGTGTGGGCACGCTAGAAGGGAGGAATAGGCTGCAATCGCACCTAGACAGGTTACAAGGGCGAGCAGATGAGAATAGGATGAGATTCAACACCGACAAGTGCAAAGTGATGCACCTGGGGAGGAAAAACTGGCACCATACCTACAGGCTGGGGAACTCCCTTCTTGTCAGTACAGAGGCAGAAAAAGATCTTGGAGTCATCATTGACTCCAAAATGAACATGGGCCGGCAGTGTGGAGATGCAGTCAGGAAGGCCAACCGTACCTTGTCATGCATCCACAGATAC
>NW_017729022.1:77091819-77093775 GCF_001723915.1 Gavialis gangeticus
GCTTCCAAGAGAAGTGGTGCTGGCTCCTACCCTGGGGGTCTTTAAGAGTAGGTTAGATGTACACCTTGCTGGGGTCGTTTGACCCCAGTACTCTTTCCTGCTATGGCAGGGGGTCGGACTAGATGATCTACTCAGGTCCCTTCCGACCCTAGAAACTATGAAACCTTACAGAGTATCTGTGCTTAACCCATAAGGGCATAGTGGGGGCTCTTTTAGTACCTATCTTTTTATCTACCTGTACAAGGCCAGTCAAAAACTACTCTGTAGTGGTTTTTTTAGCTGGCCTTGTGCAAGTAGATTCCAGATTTGTATTTATAAATGTTTCCATTTTTATTCTGCAGATCAGAGGCCAGCAACCTTTTTGGGGCAGCAAACCATATTAAAGAATGAATTAATGGGGCGGCTTTCCCTACTGCTGATTGCCCCTGCTGCATTTGCAATTGATGTTTTGCTTTTGCATGCCAGATAAAATCACTTGTTGGGGCCAGATCCAGCTCACAGGCTGTAGGTGATTTCTTTTTCAGATGCACTCAGTTTTAACCATGTGCCCTGAAAACTCAGTCTGGTACATGAAAAATTGTCCTTTCTGTGTCTTGCTTCCTAACCAGTAATAAGGTTTTTATAAGTAGAAATTCCTCAGTGATGTCAGTTTGTCAATGATATCTAAGTTAGGAAGACTAAGCTCTTTTCCATATTGAGCTAATATGGGAAATGCTGATGCTGATAGCAGTAAGGGAAAACATCTTATTCTTGTTAGTAAAATAAGCAGAAATGATCTGTGGAGGCAGTCAGGTATGGATGTGTCATTTATATGTACTCAGTGTGTGGACCACAACCACACTTTAACAGCTGATCCCTTTAATAAAAATGTTTTGTATTTTACAATCCTGGCTCAGGGTTCAAGGGAATTTACTGTGATGACTTGGCCCTTCAGGTTTCTAATGTCTGTGGAAACCCCTCAGGAAAATTACATCTTTTGAACATCCTTAGCACAAAGATCCTTTATTCACTGCATTAAACATTTACAGCCAAACACATAACATAATCTCTGTAATTCCCTGAGGTAGGTAGGAAGTGGAATATACTTTCGAGGACTTCACACCTACCTTAATAGTCTATCTTGAGGCTGTTTCGTTCAGGATTTTAGTGGGCTAATTGGGTTGTTTGGCTCACAAATTGAATCCCTTAGCAACAACAAATGGGAAAGTTAATTTAATTTTATCTTTTCTTGGTGGTAATGTGCAAGGTTTTTAGTCCTTTCCATTTGTATCCTGTGCAATATTAAACATTTCACTAGCTTTAGGGATTCAACATAATGGATGGTTGGTAGGGGGGAGTGTCCTCATTTATTTGTAAATCCCATATCTAATTGTATGCAGACTTTGGAAATCACTGATAACTGTAGCAGCCAGCTTTCAGGGTATATTTGCATTATACAGTCTTGTGCATGGCAACAGCCAGACTGATGTGGCCTCCATCCACCCTCATGCTAAAACTTGATTTAAATTTGTATGATTATGAGCAAAGAGGTTTATCAGAAATAGTCTGGGATGTAGAATATTGGCGATCCTTAGTCTGCCTGTCTTATTTACTTAATCTACGTACTTTTCCTATGTTTTTGTAATATTCTTGTTTTTTCTGCTGCCACAGTGCATTCCCAGTATAGGATTGTCAGTGAGTTGGTATAGAAGCTCTGTTCTGCTATGCCTACACTGGCCTATATCATTGCCCAAGCTAGATAGGCCAGCAAATCTAATTCTGATTGGCACAAAGGCCATGAGGATCAGGGATCTGGAAACCAGTTTCTTAATTCCTCCCCTTCCCCCTCCACCTCATTCTGTCTTCTGCATTAGGCATAGGTGCCACCTATATAATTTTGGTGGCATCAAAAAAAAAAAAAAAAGAACTACCAGGGGGGGGATGCAGTTGAAATAAATAAAACTGTGACCTCCCCCA
>NW_017729022.1:77093860-77102510 GCF_001723915.1 Gavialis gangeticus
GGGGAAAAAAAAAAAAAAAAAAAGAACTACCAGTGGGGTGATGCAGTTGAGATTAATCAAACTGTGCACTACGCACATGGGTACAGCTGGATAGTTTTTGTGGTGTCTGTGGCTGACACCTTGCCTAAGTGACCTCTCTCCTGTACTGAGCATGACTCGTAACTGTACAGTAGCTGTTGATCAGCAAAGAATGGAGAAGGGCCAGATGCCCAAATGATAGACCACAGAGAACCAGATTACCAGATCAAACCTAAACTAAATACAGTTAGGGAGGGACAAAGACTTGGAAGAACTAGTCCAGAGCTAAGCTACCTTACTACAAGGGATAATGCAAACCTGTTACAGTAATCAAATGCAGGGTGGAGACCATCCAGAGCATGCTGCCTGGCTTACAGCTCTATTCTAATATGCCTGAATGTCAGTCTCCCCTTCTCTATATCCAGTTTTCTTCACCAAAAGGTATCTTGATGAGGTCATTCAGTATTGACACACATTGGACCTGTATATTTTCTGTGAGGGAAGGTGATAGAAAATGACTGGGCTGGGGGGAAGGTGAGGTTTAGAAGAGTTTAAATTTGTCACAGTTGGTGAACAGTTCTAAGCTGTCCTAGTTATGAGGTCAGTTGTCTCTCATGTGAGCTGTTCTAATGGTCTTTTTGCTTTATAATATTTAGGATATCTGTTCTTGTTTTAATTTCCCTTCAAAGGATCTTTCTGCCAGGCTTCTATTACTAATTTTATCCATTGCTTTTAGCAAAATTCTAAACTACAGTGTTTTTTCCCCCTTTGCTCCTGTTCATCCATCTGTAAAACTGGTACAGAGTGCCCATTAATTACCAAATGGTACAAATTGATGTTGTCAGAGATGGTCTATGCAGGTTCCTCCTGGAAAGTTTGAGGCCTTTTTTACTCTTGAATAAGATTATACACCCAATGGATTGTATGTATATTGAGCACAATATGCTCTTCCTTAATGCAAATGCTGCTTTTTTGGGAATGTCATAGTTAAATTATCTGTTGCCTACTAACTTTTTCATCTCTGATGGATCTGTGGACTTGCATAAAATTAGAGACGTTTGCAAGTTCCTCCCTGCACAGGTATCAGGAGCTGTGATAGATAATGACGTCAATCTTTTGTTATCTGCATTGCTTCAGTAAGTCAAGCTATTGGTCCCTGCGAGCGGGTTACCTAGCCTTCTAGCTTCTGCAGGTGGGCTTTCGCTTCCTGCAGAGCTGCTCAGACAGTCCTGTCAAGTAGCTCCACCTTTAGGCAACGAACAATCCAACAAATGAACAAGCAAAACAAAAAGCCCTTTTCCCATCTCCTATACATTTGACAAAGAGCCCTCTGGCTCTGGTCCCAGTGTGGCTCCTTTCTTATAGCAAGGGAAGTTATGGCCACAGCTTCCTCCTTCCTCTCTTGCTTACCCTTTTAGGAGCTTTTTAAAGTTCCTAGCAAGATACTCCCTGTCTCTCCAAATGCTCTGCTGGGTTGTCTCAATAAGGCTGACTGTTCCCTCTTAAAGAAACAGACCACCCTGTTACAGTCCCCTTTAGGCACATAGTTTTCTTAGTCAAGGGAGTAGTTTCATAGACAAAAAATAAAAAATATGGTAAGATTGTATGGATCACTGATATACACAACTAGTGCCCAGCTGCTGTTGGATTCAGCATTGTCTTTTGTGTTTCGCTGGTTATTGCTGTAAAAGGTTATAAACTATCATTTTAGCAGGTTTGCATAGTGGGATCTACAGACCTGAAACTGGATTGCCATTAAGTACATTTAAGTGCTTGCAGGTCTCCTTTCAGGGTAGCTCAGGCAATAATAATTGTGGATTAAACTAAATTAGTCTGTACCTAGAGCACTTGAACAAATAAAATGCACCTAACCTTCAGCACAGTTATAGGCTGTCCTCACCAGCTCTTCTTTATAATGTCTAATGAAGTTGGTTGTTATCTGCATAGGATTATGCATTTTTGAACAAATTAGTTTCTAAGGCCCCTGCCACACATTACATATATTGCACAATTAACTGGTTACAGACTGGCCACACATGTAAAGTAATTACCATGCCATAAAAATGTCCATCCAGCTATAAAAAGAGCCAACCAGCTACATAGTTAGTGCTTGAAAATGTGTGACAGCTTTATCACTGGTTTCCATTCAGCTTTAGTTTGAACTTGTGGCAGGGCCCTAAGATGCTACCTTTGCCTGCCTTCAGCTCTTCTTTGTAATGAAAGGTCGCAGGCATCAGAATTTGAAAACATGCTTTATGGCATTTCTAAGACTAAAGAGGTAGAGGACTAGGTACTGCCAGAAGGGAAAGCAAGATTTTTCATTATTTTAGAAAGGATAAATAATTTTCTCTGTCTTCCCTGTTGGTCTTGTCTGTTTTCCTCCCATCTCTCCTTTTTTTCTTTTCTCAGTCACCCTCTCTCTTCCTGGCTCCGAGAGACTATCCAACCTCTCTTCCTAGGCTTCTAAACAATAGCCTACTTGAAATATTATTATGAATATGGTGTTAATACCACTGTTGCTTACTGGGTTGGCTGCTAGGGCCACTGCAGGGCTTGATTACTGAAGAAGTCCTCCTGCCTTATCTGAGACCATTACATTTCTCTAAACTTCTTCATGCATCTAGCCTCTGTGGGTCAGGGGAACCATAAAGACATTCCTTCTCCCCTCCCACCCCCCTCCTTCTTGATCTCTTGTCATTACCTGTCCCTTCACTTATCAGAATGAAGAACTTCTCAATAGGCAAACATCCCAGGGGCCCTTTTAACCAAATCATTTTGAATTATAAGAGCAGCTGCAGCACAGTTAGGCTTTCTATTAATCTTGGCACTGTCAGTAACTTTACACAGCTCCTCATTGTCCAGTTAACTAGCTTGTTTCTGGAGATAATGGGTCTTATCCTTTCCTGGAATATTTCTTGTGACTATATTAATCTCTTTCCTGCTGCTTGCTCACTGGTTCTTTAGTTACTTTTATGCTATTAGGTTAAGGTCTTTCCAAGAAGGGGGAAGACTATTTGAAATGGCTCTGTTTTCCAGAATTCAGACTACACAAGTCTGGCTGCTTCTGCCTGTTTAATGAGATCTTACTAAAGTAAGATCAACCACCCTTCATAGTATTCTTCCATTGTAAGGGTCTAGGAACAAAAGGCTATAGAGACTGAAATGCTCTTCTGCCATTAAAAGTAGTGCCTCCAGTTCAGGGAAAACATTTTTTAGGTTCTCTCCCTTTTTTGCTTATTCAAGAAAAAGTGAGAATTGATTATTTTGGTGGAAACTTCTGTTTATGGAAAAGATTTCTTTGTAAGAAAAGTTTTGACAGAGTATTTTATTCCAGCTCTGGTTCTAATTTGGTGGAAGGTGGCCTGTGAATGCTTAATATCAATTTTGGAAGAATGTAGTCAAGCCCGGTTGCTTGTGTTTATGTGACTGTTTCCTCCAATATTGTTTCAGTTGTAATTGTCCTAAATTAGCTTAATATAGAACTATAAAATCAATATCAATGGTAGCCTTCCATTAATAAACAAAAGTATGTTCAGGCTAGTGATCACCAAAAGTCCTATGACTTTTCTTTTGATGTACCTAACTCCAAAACAGATCTATCATTAAAAAATAAGCAAACAAACAACAACAACAAACACAACTAATGGAAGAAAAATTAGGTTATAAAATAGATGGTCCTTAAGATTCTCAGATCTTTTATTTTTCATTAACTTGAAATTGTTTAAAAACTGCCATAACAGTACTTTAAAAAAGAAACTTCACTTCTTTATTGAAATGCATTAGAAAAATACCATCAAGATTTTTTTGTTGAGGTACTATTCTTTGGTTGTAATGTAATTGTAATGTAATTGATGGTGATGGAAGACAAAGAAGAGTATAAAGTAGAAGAGCCGTATTAGCTTCTTAAGTATTAGCAGCATGCTAAGCACAGACAATGTGAAAAATACAAAAGTGCAAAATTGACAGCAAAACACCTATAAAAAAACAAAACAAGAGAAAAGAATGACAGAGAGTTGTAGATTTCTTTAAGGTATAATTTTTTTGACCCCACAGCCATTCCTCTGGGAATTGTAGTTGTACGAGGAGATTGTGACTTGGAGACTTGTCGTATGTATATTGACCGTCTGCAAGAGGTGAGTTGTGGCTCATTTTGATTTTTATTCATTGGCTTGCATCATACCTTTTTGAATCTTAGATGATTACTAGCTACAACCACAGCATATAAGGAGTGTTTCATGTTGCCTACTGCTGAAGCAAAATAATCTTAAGGCCCTTAATCATTTTAAGGCCTTTAAGTTAAGGGTATCCAGCACTATCCAACATTTTTAGGACAGAAAATGAAAAGGAGTGCTGGATCAATTTAAGCAACATAGAAAAGCAATATAAAAAAATTGGTATATGTGAATTGTGTTTATCGATACTGAAATTTGCTTAGAAGAGCAGGACTTCACGGGAATTGTTTCAAAATAGTGTTGGTTTCTAATCCAAATAAATGATTAGCAAAACCTAGGTTGTTCACGTAAGGATAAATATCGTGATGTTAGAACAGAATTGGTTATGCAGCAGAGATGATATAATATTAGCATGCCAGTTGCTCTGTCAACAGCATCTGTGATAAACTGGTGACAATTCCAAATATGAACTAGATGTTTCCAGAAGGTTGAGCTGACTCCGAGTGAATATTTGGGCAGTTAAAGAAGTGCTTTATTTCCTGTCTTGACAAATTGTCTCCTAAGAATTTAAGAGGCATGGCGGTCTGGAGGATAGAGCATCCAAAGTTCCAGTGAGCAACACTTATAATAATATAAACTGCCCGAATGCTGTGGAGCTAGTTGGCAGAAGGGTATGGGGGAGATGATAAGTAAAGAGAAGTCTGGTCAGGTAGGAAGTAAAAGCAGCACAGCCCTAGGTCTGTGGAGAGTGGCTGGGTTTTCCCAACCCGGGGGCTGTGCTGGGAATGGCTACAAGTGTTCATTATGCGGGGTTAACCCCATTGCCAGTCTAAGGTTAGTTCTTATCTGACAAGAACTACCTTTATGTCAGGTGTGTCATTTTTCGGACAACTTACGCCCTGTGAAAACTTGGCAGACAAGGTTCTTTGGGTAAATCTGATATCTTGTATTAGACCAACTCAAATAGTTGGAAAACAAATCTTTATTGCAAGCTTTTGGGTACAAACACTGTCAAAACTTGCACATTCAGGCATTTAGGTTACATTTAGGGCAATTTAAATGTAAAGCTTCTGAATACCACAGTTGTGCGAAGCGTCAGGTGCTGATTCAATTCAGAGGAGATTCGGCCCGATTCGCCAGCCGAATCTCTGAATCTGAATTGAATCAGAGGACCAGTTAAAAGGTCCGAATCGATTCGGAAAATATTTGGGGAGCTTCAGTGATTCGGGCAGTCCCTGCCATCTACAGCAGGGAGCTGGACCCGGACTCTGAGCTGGTAAGTAGGGGGTAGGGGAAGGAGGGGCTGGAGGGATGGGAGGGGACCACAGGGGGACTCCTGCCAGGCCCCATCTCCTGCCTGCTCCCCCAGCCTCTCCCCTCCCCCACCATGGCTGCCCTGCCCGCCCCAGCTCCCAGCCCTTTAAAAAAAATAAGCCCCCATTCACTGGGTGTTGCCAGGCAGGGGGGGCGATCCCTGCTGACCCCCACTGCCCCACACTGAATGAGGGGCTCTGGCACAAGCCTTCTGACCACCGCCTGCTATTCCAGCCCCTGCATGGCTGCCCTGCCTGCCCTAGCTCTGGCCCTTTAAGAAAAACAACAACCCCCCCACCCCCTCCCCCCAACTCTCAGGCTCCTGCAGCAGCCTTGGGGCTTTTGGGGGCTCATGGAAGAGCCCCCCATGCAGTGCGGGGCAGTGGAACCATATTAACACAGTAGTATTGCTGTCTGGGCGGGCCTCACAAGGAGATGCAAGTGGCCTTGTGTCCTCTTATTCCTGTCCATGATGGTATTAGTGCAAGTGACATCTTCTGCTTTTTGGTAGGTCACGCTTTCAGCCTAGGCCATTTGACAGATTCCTATTAAAATAAAAGAGCCTCCAAAAATGTGTTAGGCTCTGCATCTTTTTTGAGATTGTGTTGTTTTAAACCCGGGAGAATTTGCTGTGAATAATTTGTAATTTCCTTTTTTCAGTACTGAAAAGCATTTGCAAAAGATTATCTGCTAATAATTTTTAGGTTTTAATTTGTTTCCATGTAGTTCTTGATTATTCTCAATTCAGACTGGTTTGGGTCACGTGTGTCCTGGTCCCCTTTTGGGGTAAAGATATGATAGTTCATATAATTTCTTATAATCAGATTTCTGGGCTAGGTGTTTCTAAATTAAAATGTGCTTTCCAGTGTTCTTCAGTACTCAATTAATATTCTATGAATAAAATGAGTGCTGGTGCCAATACTTTTTTTTTACTAGAATACTGGTCAGAAGTGAGCACAGAAGGAATGCAAACATAATCACAACTTATACTTAAAATGCAAATTAGTATTTTTAAAATCGTTTGTGGTATCTACTCAGTTCTTAATTAGTATAAGCTTCTTTTATGGCCTAATTGTCATTTCCATTTCTTTTATTCTCTTCTTAGGACCTACAGTCAGTAACTTCTACTACGCAGAGAGTTCATTACCAGGTAAAATATGGATAAGACTTCTCCATCTCATCTACGTCCCACTTTTCATTTGTATAGACGGAGACTCAGCAGGAGGTTGAATCATATTTGCATATGTTTTCTGCATTTGAAACTAAACAGTAGACAAAAGGTGGATCTTATATTAGCTTTACTGATCATTCTAAACATTGAGTGTTCCTTCTTCTCTCATTAGGGCAGACCCATAGGATTGCCCATGGAACCTTCTTCAAATTATTTTGTTATCACATGGCAGCATGATGTAAATAGTATTTATAGCATCACTGCGCTTTGTCTCAATGGGTGCAGACAGAAGTACAGCTCCATGCTGTAAATGAGAACGCTTTGTAGGAAGTGTTCACTCTTGGTTCCAAGGAGGAGGGGAATCTAGCAGTGGGCTGGGAGCCTGCAGTCAGTTTCTTCTAGCAATGCTCCCTCCTCTCTCCCAGCCAGTTCCTGTTTCAGAATGGGATGGGGGGGAAGGGAGCATAGGGAGCTCATTCAAGAGGTTTCCCAGCCAGCACTGGAGGGTAGGGTGGGTGAATTGGAGCCTCCCCTCACTTCAGGGTGCTCCAATACACCCATCTGGCTGGGACTGAAAAAACCCCAGACTGAACTCCCTCTGCTTCCCTTTCCCCCCTCCCATTGTGAAAACAGTAACAGGCTGGGAGACAGGCAGATGCAAGCTATAGAAGATGCTCTGTTTTGAAAAGTCTTCATCTGACCCCTCATCTGAGGGTTCAGATTTGCATCTGATTGGCTATTTTTGAAGCAGCTGTGCACTTGTGTTTGGTTATGGCTATAGACCACTTCCTGTGGTCAGACTGGGCAAAAATTGTCACTTCTGTCTGAACTCAAAGTAGTTTGAAGAGTTTGTTCTGTGGGATACATGGCAAAAAACTGAATAGATACTTTCACTTTTTTCTGAGACATGGAATCATACAACATATTTTGTAATTGGGGATCTGAAACAATGCAATCTATTAGTTGCAAAGAAAGCCTCCAGCAACCATGGAATGCAGATTAGAATAAGTACTTAAACAATCTTTAAATTAACATCTGGGGATGCAGGTTTTTTTAGGTGGACTGTTTATACTGGGTGAACAAATGTCTTTTGCATATACAACCAAACACCAAGAGACCTACTTCTCAATTGCATTCACAGTTTAGATGTCCAGGTTTGAAAATTAGGCCTGCAGCACGCATTTCTTAACTATATGACCTTGTTCATGGCCCAGGATATTTGATTTGTTTTTTCATTAGGAAATTAGGAAATGCTTATATTGGTATCCATTGTATTACTTTTAAATTTGATGCAGGGTTCTTTATAGAAAATGCCTCTAGATTACTCACTTGCCATTAACTTTATTGACTCCTAAATTAGTCTTTGGCAATGGAGACTGGTATAGTTGCAAACACACACACACACACACACACACACACACACACACACACACACACACACACACACACACACACACACACACACACACACTTTTGACAATATTTAAGCAATATGTATGTTGGTTTTCCTTTTCCCTTTCCACTTTCAACAACCTACTGTTGACATTTCTATCAGTTGTCTTCCAGGCTTTGTGGCAATATTAGTGCTTAGTGAATTGGCCAATAAAATAGGGAGTTTTAATTCAGGTTTATTATAAAACAGGAAAGAAAAAATATGCTTAAGCTACATACAACATACTGCGAGCATCATATTAATTTGGCTTTGACTGTTACCAACTGACCAGGTGCCATTTACAACTGAATTAATTGACATGGGGAAGTCTCTGTTGTAATGTTAGAGCCATGGTACACCACACCGATAGAATAGTGCTAACTGCTCTGCTCCTGCACCCCTATTACATATAAAAAAAAAAAAAAAAAAGTACTTAACCAGAATAAACCAAAATGGCTGCTTCATGCAAAGGTAACTGATGGAGAGAAAATGCTGTACTATGTGGATATGGATGTGGAAAGGCAAAATAGAGGACTCAAATGT
>NW_017729022.1:77102560-77118131 GCF_001723915.1 Gavialis gangeticus
GCCCCCCTATTACAAAAAAAAAAAAAAAAAAAAAAAGTACTTAACCAGAATAAACCAAAATGGCTGCTTCATGCAAAGGTAACTGATGGAGAGAAAATGCTGTACTATGTGGATATGGATGTGGAAAGGCAAAATAGAGGACTCAAATGTGAAATATCAGCAACTATTCCCACCCCCAGTTCTTTCCCCTGTAGTTTGCGGTTTATAAATGAATTGCTTAACTGTCTCGGTGAGTACGAGTCAGCATGACACTTCTAACACTCTATCAATACTTTATGATATTTTATTTTGAATGCACTACCTCTGTGTTTTGTTTCCTCTATTTGTTTACTCACAATATCTTCAAATGATTATATACACTCTATGGGTTCTTGTTACAAATTCTCTTGCTTGGTTAATTTGTGGAGGTTGGAAGGTGTTACATATTTTGTTGACAACCCAGTATAAATTATGGAAAGGGAGAGAAACCAGAACAGTAGCAAGAATGAAGTGCTTCATTTGATAGAATCATCTTCAGATCACACTAATAAGATGTCAGAGGTACTTTTGGATCCTATAAGCAGTTGTATTCCTCTCCTGGGTTTTCTGTACTGTCTGAAATGGGGAGAGTCAGCAGGAATTATATCAATGAGGCCAGCTTCAAATTTAAAAAATAATGCTACATTTCTTTTTTGTAGTGTTTTCTCCTCAAACATGACTAATGCACATCAATTCATTCTCATGTGAATGATACCTGTCCAGTCTGGTTTAGTTACTGACTTGGTCTGTGTCCAGTGAAGTCATGGAGGAAGCCCATATAATTTATACTTTGAGTTTGTGCTTAGCAATGTTGTTTCTTCCATTGCATCTTCTGGCAGGTCCTTTCCCCGTGTCTGCTGTCATTCCTCCTTCCTCTGATATAACCATAGCCTAGGAAACTTTCTTCTTTTCCTCTTCTGCTTCTTTTATCACATCCTTTACCCCCACCCCATCCTCAAATTGCAGGGTATATAATGTAAATAATTGTATGTTTGCATAAGCACACACATGTGCACAGTCATTCACACGCGCGCACACACACACACTTGCTTCTGTAGGCTATAGTTTTCCCTCAACCAGTTCTTGACTCACCCACAGCACACAGACTTACATATAGATAAGACCTATCAACTAAGCAAGGTCTTGCTTCTGTCTGTGGAAATGGAAATACATTTCGACTCTCATTTCCAGTTTTAAACATTTGGGAGGAACTTAAAAAGATGAGGGCTGATGCAGTCCTGATAGGGAGGGGACCTCACATTCTATCGAATTTGCCTAGTTCTGTACATTTCAAACCTGATTCTTTGACCACTAAGTGAGCCCATTAACCATAACATAAGCAGACGGTGCTGTGGGATTTTCCACTGTCCTATTCCTTATGTTTCTTCAAGGACTTAAGCATAATGTTGCATGCAGACACAGGGCAGTGGATGCAAGGAAGCAACTCTGTAGTACCCAGAGACAAATGAAGGAAAGGACAGGTAAACCTTAGCAATAAATGAGTGTAGGCTTTATAGCTCAATCAAAGTATGTGTAAGTTTTGAAATGGAGAGGTAATTTTATTTTGGGGGGTGGAGGATTGGTAGTGACTTTATGTCAGAAAACAAGCTAAAACTGCAGAGCCAACTCAGATAAGGGACCCTAGCAAACTGGCAAGTCTCCAGGTATGCTGAGGCATTGTGTACGGTGTCTGTGGAGCAGCCTTTGCTTTTCCATCCTGTATGGTCAGGAAGGGAAACCAATGATAGATGGCTAGAAACAAGCCCAGAGGCAGAGTTAATAAGATGAATCTTGCAAAACCTGGCACGATACCAAGGAAGTTGCTAACAACTTGCAGCAGCCTCGTGCTAGGCTGATACATATCCACCTGGCTGGGAAATGAGCTATGCAGTCCATCAAAACACTAAATAATAATCATAGTAACAGATGATTGCAAAACTAGACAGTGCAGGTATTCTGCTGACTAGGAATACCAGGGAAGCCAAGAATAGGCATGCATGTATACTGGTATAATCTCATTTGATTTCAAATCATTGTGAAGATATCTGATATCATTAGATAAGTGGACGAGCAACACATTAATACATATTAACATACGGATCCAGAACACAGTTTCTGATCAACTGAAATTTTTATTTACTTGGTACCTGGCTAAAATTACAACCTCATTTAGGGATAAAGAAACCAACCAAAAAATTCTTGAGAATGCCAGATCTCCCACCTCTGCAACCCAGTGCAACAAAGAGCTGAAATGTAATTTGTGCCCTGGATTCTCTTCTTTCTCCATAATTTTCTGTATCTTGCCTATGCCTGGATTAGATATTTGTAATGCGTCTTCTGAATTTAAAAAGTGTAATCCTATAAAATCCCTCTGGAGATCTGCCTTTTTTCAGTTCACCCTGGTGATGGCTCTTTAAGAGGAAAAAAATAATAGAAAAACAGGTCTGGAAGTGACTTGGTGTCATTATCTCATCTAACTCCCTGTTAGGGTAGGGACAGACATTCAAAAAGCCTGAGCCTGAATTAATTCAATCTTGGCAGGTTAGTTTAACCTAGTTAGGCTAAACCAGTTTGTAATTGCACAGACATCCCAGAAATGTAGGCACTTGCCTGCAGTGGCTCAGGGTAGAAGCCATTGGGCACTAAATTAGCCCTCCCTTCCCTTTCACTGGGCTGAGCTGAGGGGGCATGGCTAGGGTCTGGCAGGACACTAGCATGTGGTCTGCTAGCTAATACACAGACACCTCTCCACAAGCAGAGGGGAGGGGGGAATTCCTGCTTAGCAGGGAGTGGTGAGGGGGTGTGGGGGGAGCAGCCTTCAGTCTTTGTCAGAGCTGCAGCCAGGGAGCAGAGGGGAGGGGCCAGCCCTTCTGTGGAGCAGAGAGCCCCACCCAGCCCACAGAGCATGTCGGGATGCTGGGAGTGTGTGGTTTAGCTTAAACCAGCTGGTGTCTGAGACAGACATTGCATAAACTGGTTTGACCCAAATGAGTTAAGTCTGATACTACATTCAATGAGGTTTATCTCAAACCGGTTTCAGCCATTTTCAAGCTGGTTTATGTTCACTGAACATCTGTTCTGTTACAGGTTTAAACCAGTTTCTGATCACTTAAACCGGTTTATGTGTAATGTCTGTCCCTAGCTTTAAAGACAGGAACTTCCCAAGCACATAATTGCTTAATATGCATTTAAAAACTTCCAGAGATGGAGATACCACAACCTTTCTGCCCTTGCCTCACAAAGAAGAAACTGAACACCCCCCCAAACCCAAGTAAACAAAAATACGAGTTACATATAAAGCAATGGTCTCTCAAAACATCTTCCTTTCCCATTATTGTTGTAATCATCTTTAACCTCTACAACCTGGCACATCTCCACCGTAGTCTGTTATCCATTTGCATTGCATATTCTAAATTGTGCTCATATCCTGTCCTTTGCTGCTCAGGAAGTAAACGAGGAAACAATTTGGCCATGAATCTACAAAATTCTGGGTATTTACTTGTGGGCGATCCCACTGTGTTCTCTTCTTTGTTGGTAAATTGTTCAATCCAGCTGTCCCATCAGCAGGAGCAGGAAGATGGCTAATGATCTAATGGCAGGGCAACATACTACCATAGAGTGGATTAGAGTTTAAATTTGGACATCCTTTCTGCACTGTATAGCGCAGGGATGGGGAACCTTCAGACTGCTGGTCAGCTGGGGACTCCATTTCCCAGCTGGCTCCTTGCAGCAGTGACAGCCTGTCTGGAGCTGGGGCAGAGCCATGATCCCCTGCATGCGTGCCCCTGCCCAGAGTGTGCAGGCTATGGATCGCGGCTCTGCCCTGGCTCCAGAGCAAGCTGCCCCGCCACAAGATCCCAGCAGCTCCAGGACAGCCCCCTGCTCTGCTCTGCCGCGTGTACTGCTGGCGTGGCTGAGGCTCAGGTGTCCATGGAGACCAGCACAAGCCATGGAGGCAGGGGCGGCTGGGAAATGGAGTCCACTGCTGGCTGGATCTGGCCCATGTGCTGGACGTTCCTTATCCCTGGTATAGAGCAAGCAAGACTGACAGCCCTGCAGGGAGACTTTTCTCAGGCAGGGATTGGGAGGCTGGTATTTCTCTGTCGTAGTTTTCCTTTGACCTGTTCTAAAAATGCAATGGTTTTCAAACTTGCTGAAGCCAAAGAACAAACAAATTTCATATAACTTCTGCCAAGGAACTGCTACCTCTGGCACCATGGGCCATGTGAGCTGATAGGTAGCCAGACAACCTGGCCGAGCAGTGGTGGCACAGCACCTCCAAGCCCATGCAGCCATTACCTCCTAGTCTCTTTGCAGAGCCCCTGATGATCTATTGAGGAACCCCAGGGTTCAGTGGAGCACAGCTGGAAAACCAAGACCACTGTTACAGTACATTGGCTGGCTCCTAAAGAGTGTCCCTTTGAGACAGGGAGTTGATGATATCAGTGAATGCAAGGCTATTTTTTGTTCGTATGCTAGTGGCTCCTGCAATGTGTTGATGTTTTCCAAAGTGGCAGAAACTGTCTCTACTCTAATGAGCATACAGTCTAAGAAAATTAAGATTCGTGAAGGGAAGGTGACATGAAAACAACATGCCAGCTCGGTGATGAGGATACATTACTTACTGTTTACATATTTGTTCTGAGTATGTGTCTTTAGACATCTTCCTTCCATTACAATATTCACCATGCTACATCTCCATAAATGAGAAATTCTTGTGTGAAATAATGGGCAACTGAGTCAGCTATCTGGGGCTTTGGAGACTGCTGAGCCAAAAGGAGGAGATGGCAGAGAATGCGATGGGGATTGATAATATCACATTCACTACTGCAGCTTATGTTGATGGGTCATGATCCCAGGGAACAGATCCGGTTGGATAAGATTATTTAAATTTTACTTTTCAAGCAGTCAGGATTGTAAATAATCCAGTTTTAGACCAAGGAAAGTTTTTAAAAACATTATTTCCCTTCCTCACCCAGGATCAGGAAAGTTCCTTCACAAGAGTAATTTCTGTTCAGAAGCTCTCTCCTAGATGGTGCTTCCTAGATGGTAAGGTTTGCTACATGTATCTATTTCATTCACATACAAGAGCCTCTTGTTGCCATTTTACCTTAGGTCTGCCACGTCTTCCAGAGATTAGGATTAGCAGCTAAACTGGACAGTCCCATTTTAGAAAGAAGTGCCAGATTATGGGCAGTATGCTTTTTGTCTTACATGAATAAGTTCTCTCCTTAATGATAAGTCCTCTTTTGTTTTCTTTCCTAAATGAAATTGCAACCAAAGGTGGGTCTGGGTTTTTGGATTTGTTTGTTTTGATTTGGTTTTCATCTTTTTTGACTGTGCTACTGCATAAAAAATCCAATTATGAAGCTAGTTACTGGGCGCCTCTACACGAGATGCTTACTGTACATTAGCCCAATAACACTGCGCAGTAGTATAGTGGTTATTAATCATGCTAATAGCCTACTGCACAGTATTATTAGGCTAAAATGCAGTAAGTGACACTAACAAACTGTGCTCGCTCTGCTGTTCAGTAACTCTAGTTATTGCGCATTCAGTTAGTACTTCTTATTAGAAGTAACTAAGGCACATTAATGAACGTGTAGACACGCCCACTCAGTAATATAATGGTCCAAACTGTGTACAGGGGTTAAACAGACATCACATTCAGTGAAAACAACTGTGAAATGCTTCCAGTTATAGTAAATTAAGTTGCTAAACAGCTAGGCAAGTGATTAGACTATTTACATGGTGATTTTCCCTTCTTGTTCTCCTCGGGTTGTGAATAGATTGTAATTTTCTTGAATTTATTATTAATTTAAGAAGTATTAATAATTAGTCAGTGATTTGAACTACAGTTGCTTCACAGGCATTTTGTCACGAGTATTAGATACTCAGATTTTGAGCTGATTTGAATGGGCGAGTAAACCATATGGTATCTCTTTAGTCTGGTTAGAAGAATGGAACTCTATGTATCAGGTTTGTGGTGTGGCTGCTACTTAATCTGAAATTTTCCTACCATGCTTTTACGTTATATACTTATAATTTACTGTTTCTGTGAACATTCCTGGCAATAATAAAATTTCTAAACCATTAGTGGAAAACGGTTATGGCAGGGTAAAGGACAGGGGGAATATGAGTTTTGTCAAAATGAACATGTGTTTAGCAGGATTTGTCAGGCACTACTAACTGCAGGTGTAAGGGTTACCTACCTCCTTTGTAAAATGCTTTGAGGTATACTGATGAAAATTGCTGTATAAGACTTGGACACTGTTAATAAACTTGACAATGGCCCTCAGATTTATTCCTCTGTAATTATGATGTATATTTGTGTTTTGAATTTTAATGCCATGTTTGGTTAAACTGTGCCTTTGCAATGCCTGCCTATGAAGACAGGAGCACGTACATGATGAACCAAATTCAGTCCTTGTACAAGCTGACCTGACTCCAGTGAAGCCAAGGTTGTCTAAAACTAGGGCTGGCCAAACCTTAGTTTACCTTGTGCATTCTGTTCTGCTCAGTCCTTTTTTTTTAACCCATCTCAGTATTTTTTCTTTTCTTGCAGCAACTTCTGCTGATCGTTTTTACCGCATTGACAGATCTCAGGTAATTCTCCATCCAGTTATTGTTTCTATAGATTTTTTTTAAAGTTATGCCACATTGTTCCTGTGTGTCCTAAAGTTTTACCAATATCTTGCAGAAAACTGAAAAATATTCTGGGCCACCTTCTTAGACTGAGACAGCTCCACTGAAAATTTATTCCAGCTGATGTTCTATACTTCTATCTACAAATAAGCTGATATATAAATCACAGTTTTCCATGTTCCTCTTTCTTATCCTCTATTACTAAGGACATATGCATGAAAGCAGAATCTTTAAGAGTTTATCTCTCCTGCTGTTCATAACTCACCTGAAATCCTCTGCCTATGACATTGGATGTCTGTGGAAATTGTATGAAGTTACAAATTGCAAATTGTGGTTACAGGTGTATAAAATGCTCACAAGAAAACCAATATTCCACTAGTTTAAGGCTTTGGGACAGATAATCATATAATATTTATTGAAAGGCTTATTTAGTATTGTAGCTCATGCAGTTATTTTTGGATTTAGTTTTTAATCACAATGGGCTACTTGATGGTTTTGTACCAGCATGCAAAATGTAACTGTAATATGCCAGCCATCTTCATCTTTGTCCCTTTCTGGACCATGTAAAATAGACCAGGGCTGTCCAGCTGGTAGCTTGTGGGCCACATGTGATCCAAGAGGGGTTAAAGTGGAGCTCCCATGCTCCCATGCAGCTGCTACTTTTCTTGCAGTTCTTGTTACAATGGCACGTAGGGCTCCAGGCTCCACTTCTCTCCCTCCAGCTTTTGCTGTTTACCTGTGCCCCAAGGATTGGGATGGTGCAGCCCACAGCTAGGTAGCTGAAATGAGGGCTGCTTGCATGTGCAGTGCTGTGGTGGGGAGGAGTGGCTTCCTGGGGGACCATGGACACCTAAAATAGACCTATCAGCCTGTTCCTATCTCCCCAATCCAGGGGAGTTGTTGTCAAGCCTAGGCAGTTAAAACTCTTGCTTCCAGATGCTGAGATCTTGGTTTAATTCCCTACATATTTCCTGAAAGGAATGTCTGTACACAAGACACTGTTTTGACACAAAAGCAGGTGTTAGCACTGATGAGGTGCTACTTTAGTCTTTGGAGAATTTAAAATTCATCCTCATAGGCAAGGTGAGGAAAATGAGCCCAAACATATCAAAGCAAATAAACTGTTGGCTCGACCCCCTAGGAATATGGTACTGCTGAGTTTTATGCACAGCCGCGATTATTATCTGTAAAGCTGATGATTTCCCCCCCTATGTCCTTGATCCCCCTATGTCCCTGTTTCCATGGGATGGAAGGTCAGGATTCATGATGGTTCACCAAGACAGGACTGTAGGTGGACTCCCTCACCCCTTACCTTGGTAATTCTAGAAAGGGAAAGGGTAACAAAATATCTGAGCCTTCCTCTGTCTCTCAGGGGAATTGCAGGAAAAGGCAGAAGGAGGGCATGAGGTAAAAGTAGGGCATGGAGAAGAAGAGGAGAGATTATGGAAATGTAAAACAGCAGCAGCAACAACAGCACCAGGCTCTGAAATATTCTCCTGTGCTAAGGTCATTTCTAGCCTGCAGGTGTGGGCTGCAGACCTGATCCTTGACAGCAGTGATTCAGCCACAAATGCAAGCCTTAGCTGTCTTTGTGGATATTTCAGTTATTCTCTGGGAGATGTCACTCAGCTGCTGGCAAAACATTAAATAAAGACCAATTGGGGCACTAGATAGAGGTGTAACTGGCCTTTTGAGCAATGTTATAGATTTGATACTTGCAGCTCACTTAGGACAAAATCCTGGCCCCAGGGAAGTGAATCTGATATTTGCCATTGACTGTTAGGATTTCACTCACTTGGAATGTGAGGTGAGGTTATACCCACACACCCACATCCACTCACCCACACATGCATACCCCAGGGGACTCAAGTGGGTAACCTGCAGGACAGGGCAACTTTTGCTTAGCTTTCTGCCAGCATGGCTTCTTGACAGAGGGATGACAATGATGACTTATTATTCATGGTTTATTCCATTCTAACAGGAACATTTGCACTTTGTGACGGAAATTTCGCAGGACGAGATTTTTATCCTGGACCCTGAGCTGGTGGTGTCACAGCAGGTGGGGACACCTCCAGGAATGCCCGATCTGGTAGTGGAACAGGCCTCTGGGTGAGCACTTCCTTTCCCATATAGGGTTTTGGTCTTTTGCAGCTTTCCCAGAGTGGCTTTTCTATTCTTATGCTCTGCGGATAGGTTGGAGAAAGGCAGTTATTAAAGTAAGGACCTGGGTAAACAAATATAATGCTAAAAAAACCCAACTCTTTCTCTAAGGCATAGGTTCACATATTGTTTCCTGCAATCCTGAAGTGGCCTGCAGACCCCAGGAATTATAAAGGGTGTCTGTTTCCTTTTTTCCAATGGCTGGATCAAAAACTCCTGGGCTAATCCCGCTCACTGTGTAGGCAAGAGAAGTGCTGAGAATGAATGGATGTACTTGATTTGTGAAAGGTGATCTCTGAGGAGAGAATTTGTTTTTCCTTGCTCCTTGTTTTCTTAGGATATCTGATCGGTGGAACCCAGCAGTTCGAAAGCGGATGCTGAGTGACAGTGGCCTGGGCAAGATTTCCCTGCACTACGAGGTACCTGAAAAACAAAAGGACGCCAGCCAGACACACATGCTGCAGTAAGAGCCCTCTGCATTTCTCTGCTTGATGCTGCACTGTCACTGCCACCACTGGCATTTTTAGCAACTCTAAAATGTGATAGGTTACATTGATACGATAAAATAAATGGATTCCCTCAATCTCTCTCTCTCTCTCTCTCTCTCCTTCTGCTCCCTTCTGCTTCATCCTTCTCCATCTGTTATTTTCCTTTCTTCCCCAGATTTCTTTCCTCTTTACTATTAAAATGATAGACTCAGATTCCTAAAGCAGCTCATTTTTTTGTGTACCTCAAATTCTGGATGCCCAGCTGGAGGAAATTTGGAGTGAGCTGGTTTTCAGAACCAGGTGCATATCAAGAACCTTGTTTTTTCTAGCATTGGCAAAATACATTTGACAGGTAGCTCCTTAGCTGTCCCAAAGTATCTTCAGGCAGGCCTTGTTAAATAATTTTTTGCTCCCACAATGCAACACATTCCTCTCTACCAACGTCATGCCACTATGCTTGGGGATAACAATAATTCGGGGGAGAATTAGTGAAATCATCCTTCAAGTTAAAACCCACACTTCATTGACTCATTTTATATAAATACATCATGTGGCTATATATGGAGAACTTTGATTCCTCACTTCTTGGTACACAAGTAGTGCTCAACTACCTGTTTCTTTCAGATGAGCTTTTCAAAGCCAACAAAAGAATTTAGCCACTTATCAGCCACTAAAACAGAAATGTGTGGCTGAATTCTGAATTCAATTAAAAATGTCATCTTTTTTGCTCTAGCAAGTGGCTTATATTGATGTGTATCAGTCCTCTTTTATATTTCCCCTGAATTGGTCCTCCCAGGGCCAGGGATTTTATGAAGCCCCAAAGTCAGTTATGCTTAGGAAGGGAACAACTAGATATAAAAGTAACAGCATGGGTTTTAGTTAATCGTCCCTTAAATCACTCATAACTATAAGTATAAATATGGAAAGGGATGGCTGGATGCCTGTTGGTTAGTACTTTGCCATATCTCATAGGAAGATTTTGGTTAAGTTCAGGGTCTTGATATTTTGCTCCTCTACATCCACCACTGTGACTGTGAATATTGAAGAGAAAGCCTGATCAGCTTAAGAGTGTTTGTAGCTTTCTTGTGACAAGGATGGAGGGCTTTGAAATCAGAACATGTGAAGCAGGAAGAAATAAAAATGATGGGTAGTAATCCCACGGGAGTGGAGTAAGGATGGTTAGATATGGAAAAAGTTTTGGTTGCTGTGATGAATGATATTAATTAAATGTGATTGGAAATATTTACGTGGGTGGAATCATGGAGTTTATCAAGCATTAGTCCCTATAGATAAGGTTACCTGATCTGTTCCATTGTACAGCCACATTTTCAGTTGCTTATAACTTCAGTTATTTGGATTGATATTTTTCCATGCCAGGCATCTGTCTCTTGCTTCCATTTTGTGTACTTATGTATTTGGAAAGTTTCAGCTAAAACAGTGTAGTTGTTTCTGAGAGTGAAATTAGGAGAAAATTGTCATTTTGTGCATGTTATTGCATTGATACGTTTGTTTCATTAAGAAACTCTAGACCTCACAGTGTTTTGGAAGAAGTCTTTGGAGGCTTGAAATTTGCTAGAGGTCTCACCTGGGTCCCAGAGATGTGCTTCTTGTTGTCTCTGTCAATATCATCCTGAATTTGACCAAGTAATAACTTTCTGACAAATATCAGTAAATATGTACTTAGTTAAGACTTGTTATTCTGGCAACAAATTTCTCCAAAGTTCTGTCTATATGGAGCACGTTCCAATACAGGGCTGCAGGGGCTGAGCAGGACTTTTCTACAGTTATTGCTTCTTGTGGCACTGGGGATCTTACCGTGCCAAGCATGGGGACTAAGAGAAGGGAGACTAATTTAGTAGGATTTCCTGTTATTGGCACTTATAGGTAGCAAAGAGGAGGGAAGCAAGCAGAGCAGAATGAACAGCCAGTGTGTGGGGAGGGGTTGAAGTGGGTGTGGTAAGGAACATGGAGGTGGGCAGGCAGCAGAGGAACTGGGGGACAGAAGATAATAGGTGTGATATGTACAAACACAGGGAATTCTGGAGTATATGCATGCAGATAGAAAGGGAGCAAGCAACAGATGTGGAAATGAGAGAGCAAGAAGATGCCAAGCAGCTGAAAAGTGGAGAAGAAGCCAGGACAGGAAGAAGGAAATGGAATAGAAGGGGAGAGGAAGAAGGAACTGGGGGCATGGATAGGAGCAGGAAGAGAAGGGTCTTTAACCCCAAGAGTGCGCTCAACTCTAGAACCTGGAGTTACATCATCTTATGCGACTTTTTTCAGCATGCCACTCTTTCATTCAGATAGGCATGCTCTGGCATTAGTTCCTGTGGGAGGGCGGGCAAAACATTGAAAGCAAGCTTTGCAAATGGCTGTCCGTGGCATGTCTTTTTTTTCTGGATGCCCAAAAAGACACGTGCAGCCTGATTTCCAAAAGGACTGAGCATCCACAGTTGCAACATAGTGTTCTGCTTTCAACATATTAAATGCGGTAAAAGTATTAAATACTTCGCAAATTCTGGCCTTAAGTATCTCAAGTTATGCACATAAAATTAAAGGATTCATTTTTGACAAATTTGGTCTTAATCTCCCCGTGTTTTAGCCCTGTTTATAAAGTGGAGATGATAATAAATACCACCTCACTTCACAGGAGCTTGTGAAGATAAATTCATAAATGTTAGAGAAGCACTCAGGTACTGCCAAAAGAACATTGCACAAGTACCTAGGAGGAGATCAATTTTATATTCAGTTCAGGGTTGTAACGGTATACAAGAAATAAGACCTGGGCGCATACACCAAATGTGAATGATAAAAAGAAATAATGAAAACTACCCATGTATTCATTGAGGCAGGGGTCCTGTGGAAAAAAATAGGAGTGGCCATGTAATTAAAAACCACAGTATAATGCATACACACGAGGGAGCCAAATCAAGCTTTTACAGACCATCTTAATTCCAGTGTTTCTTAGCTTTTATGTTCTTGACTTTTCATCCCTATTGTTATTTCAATCTAGTTTTATTTGTATAATATATTTACAAAACACCTTTTAGAACTACCTTTTCTATAATATTCATATAAAACACCTTTTCTACTGTGGGCTCTGAAGGCAGCATACAAACTCTTACACAGGGTTCACTCATTCAGATAACTTTTTTCCAAATATAACTTCTGTGGAGGATTTTAGTAAGTCAGAATACAATAACACAGAGAAGAAAACTGACTAGATACAGGGGATACCTATTTATTTCAGTGTTCCAGCAGAGATTTCAGTAGACATGAGTGATCAGGGCTGTGGTTTAGACCTCATCTGAAATACAGCATGACACCTCCAGCTATAAGCCTAATATCCATTAATATCACACAAGGGCATGACTTTGGTCCTCACTCTGAGGGAGGAGAGCCATCAACTGAATCACTATTTCTGCAATACTCTGGATTTTCCTTGGAGGTCATACCTTTTTCAAGCACTGACTTGGACTGACCCATCTTAGATCATGACAGTGGGTTAGATCACAGCTGGAAGGAGTATGGCTGCAGGCACCTCGGAGCATCTGTGGCATAAGTCTATGCTTCTCTTGAAAGTGGAGTCTTACTATTTGAAAAGAGGGGGATAGTTGAAAAGACCAGCCATAAAAAAGGATATGCTTTAAATTACTCCAGTCAGGATAAAAGTAAAAGAAGATGATACAGGGAGAACAATTTGAAAATAATTATGTTGTTTGGCACTGATCCTACTCTTAAGCCCGTGAGGTAACAGGAAATTTGATTTCAGTAGTAGGGGTCTTTTGTGGGAGAAAATTAATTACTCTTTTGTTTTTAATTAAGTGAGCTTTCTATTGGTTAATTTTCAGGTGGCATCTGATTAATGATATTTCAAGTTCCTTGCCTTTCCCCCCCCCCGACCCTTTCTGCTTGTCCCTTGAGATGGAAGAGCTGTGTGTCCCACAGAGGGAGAGATCGGAAAGGCTGGTTATCTAATCTTAGTGCAGTGACCAGGAACTGAACCATGTTTCAGTTTAATAGGAACATAGGACTGATGTGTGAAATGCATCCACGGCACCTGTGAAGAGATTTGGTTAGGAGAGAAGTGCTTGTACTAGCCCTACTTATACATGCTAGTCCAGTCCAGCAAAATATGTAATTAGGTGCTTCACTAAAAACATACAGGTAGTCTGACTAATGCAAGCTCTTCTCTTCTGGTCAAATGCAACTTGTTGGACAGATGTGGAAGAGCATGCACCAAAACTGTGTCACTTTCTCCCTATCCTCTTAACTACAATATCCTTAGGATTATTTCATTCAAAGAGCTGGTTCTCAGGACATTTGTTCAAGGGTTCTGCTTGTCCTCATTCATGAAGATACTTTGGTAGTTTGCTGGGAGCAAGAGGAGGAAAGGGAGGAGGCACCATGCACCAAATCCTGTTCTGGGAAGGTAACTGAGCCAGGGTTGCCTGTGTGCTTGGCTTGCTGAGGGCTGTTTGACAGGTTTGTGTGCTTGGGTGTGTGCTCTGAGCAGCTGCTTGCTGCTTGCTGATTGATTGCTCACTGGGTGTGACAGAGGGCCCTAACAAAATGGCCTACCCAGTCCAGGCCCAGGAGAGGTATATAAGGAGGCAGTCCAGGCGACCAGGGAAGCAGTGAAAAGGGAGAAGCTAAGAAAGATTCTTTGATATTTAATTAGAACTGACGAACTACATAGTTTTATTTTAGCAGCTGAAGCTCAGCAGCTAGACCAAGACTTAAAGTCCCTTGTTTAAGTACAGTCCAGAGTGAGGGGGAGTTCACTTGGAAACTCTTTCATGTTCCTTTACTGTAAGCTTGCTGAGAGGAAAGACGTTGCAGGGAAAAGGGGACCCTTCAGATGAAGGAACAGCAAATGGGCCAGCTACACAGGAGTTTGCTAAGGAAGGTCTGGTTGGACAGAGAAGCATGAAGTGAGAGCCAGGAGATTAGAAGACCCAGAAGCATGGCTGGAGGATGTTGCAATACCAGAGCTACTGCCACTTCCAGCTCTTCCTCTGCTTCCACCTGTGAGGTGTCTGTCCAGGCAGGACCCCACACTGCTGAGGATTCCACCCATGTCCTGGTTTGGTGATGTGCAGACTGCAGCTTGCAGATTCCTTCCCTCATCAGACTGCAATGTGAGTGGTGCCTTCTGGTGGTGTCCCGTGGGAGAAGGCAAGATTGCTATAGGAGGTGGTAGCAAGGCCCTGAAGCATCCTCCACAATGAGGACTTCATTGATTCCATGCTGGAGGAAACCTCTAGGACCATGGAGGAAGAACTGCCGGAGATGGTGCTAGAAAAGGAAAAGGGCATGGACTCCCACAAAGGTGGAAGCTGAAAGCTGAAAGTGTGTATTTTCTGGCAGCAAGAAGAAGTCATCATCCTCACGTACAGTGGTTTGCCTGAAGAACAGATATGGAGCACTAACAACAGAGGAGGAGGAGTGTATTTCACTGGTGGAAGAGGCCAGGCCAGGAATCCCCAAGGTGGGGAGGATCAAGATCACTGCCACAAAGAGGAAGCGACAGGTGGTGGTACAGGTGGTGGTAGTTGGAGACTCCCTTCTGTAGGGGATGGAGGGATCCATCTGCTAGCCTGACTTGTTGTCCCGGGAAGTCTACTGCTTGCCTGGAACCTGGATCTGAGATGTCACAGAAGAACTACAACCCCCTGACTACTATCCCATGTTGCTCATCCATATGGGCATCAGTGATACTGTCAGGGGTGACACTGACCAGATCAAGAGTAAATATAGGGCTCTGGGTGCAATGGTAAAGGGGACAGGGGCACAGGTCATTCTTCTCAATCCTTCCAGTGAAGGGGAAGGGCCCTGGCAGGAGCAGATGCATCCTGAAGATCAATGCATGGGTGCACAGGTGGTGTTGGCTGCAGGGATTCAGCTTCTTTGACAGTGGGATGCTGTTCCAAGAAAAAAGATTGCTGAGAAGAGTCTAGATTCCCCTGATGAAGAGAGGGAAGAGCATTTTTGCAGACTGGCTTGCTAACCTAGGGAGGAGGGCTTTAAATTAGGTTTGCTGGGGGATGGAGAACAAAGCCCTGAGTTAAGTGGGAAAGCAGGGGACCTGGAAGAAGCAGAAGCAGGAAGGGGCAACAGGGGAGGCCTCATTCTTTCTGACAAAGTAGGGCAGTCAACTAGTTACCTCAGGTGTCTGTACATGAATGCATGGAGCCTGGGAAACAAGCAGGAAGAACTGGAAGTCTTTGCATAGGTGATGCATAGGGGGGAGCATGGGG
>NW_017729022.1:77123131-77130766 GCF_001723915.1 Gavialis gangeticus
GGGGGGGGGGGGGGCACATGCCCCTCCTGAGATGGGCCCTCACCAGCCGGGGAGGGGGGAGTGCCGCTGGGGGACCAAACCCTGACCCCCACCATCCCAGTCAGTGATCGGTTGCTGGTAACCCCCTAGAGTCGGGACACACCAGTTGCCCATGAGTCCTTGCACAGTCACAGAACTATGATGTGATTGGAATAACAGAGACTTGGTGGGAGGTCCCATGATTGCAGCACTGTCATGGATGGGTATAAACTGTTCAGGAAGGACAGGCAGGGGAGAAGAGGCAGAGGAGTTGTGCTGTGTGTAAAAGAGCCATATGACTGCTCAAAGCTCCAGTATGAAACTGGAGATAGACCTATTGAGGGTATCTGCATTAAGAGTAGAGGGGAGAGCACCAAGGGTGATGTCATGGTGGGTGGCTGCTATAGACCACAAAACCAGGAGGATGTGGTGGATGAGGACTTCCTGGTGCAAGTGCTGGAGAGACCAACTAGGGGCCATGTTCTTCTTGACCTGCTGCTAACAAACAAGAAATAATTGGTGGGGGATGTAGAAGTGGATGGCAAGTTGGGCAGCAGTGACCATGAGATGACTGAGTTCAGGATCCTGACGAAAAAGAAGGATGGAGAGCAGCAGAATATAGACACTGGACTTCAGAAAAGTAGACTTTGACTTCCTCAGGGAACTGATGGGCAGAATCTCCTTAGAGGCTAGTCTTGGGGGGGAAAAGGAGTCCAGAAATGCTAGTTGAATTTTAAAGAAACCTTATTAAGGGCACAAGAACAAACCATTCCCATGTGCAGGAAGAACAGCAAACATGGCAAGCAACCAGCCTGGCTTAGCAGAGAACCCTTCAGTGAACTTAAATACAAAAAGGAAGCTTACAAGAAGTTGAAAGTTGGACAGATAACTAGGGAGGAGTATAAGAATATTGCTTGGGCATTCAGGGATGAAGTCAAAAAGGCCAAAGTGCAATTGCAGTTGCAGCGAGCAAGAGATGTGAAGGGTAACAAGAAGACTTTCTACAAGTGTGTTAGCAACAAGAAGAAGGTCAAGGAAAATGTGGATCCATTACTGAATGGGAGAGGCAATCTAGTGACAGATGATGGGGAAAAGTCTGAAGTACTCGGTGCCTTTTTTACCTTGGTCTTCACAGGCAACGTAAGCTCCCAAACTACTGCACTGGGCAGTATAGTTTGGGGAGGAGGTCAGCAGCCCTCAGTGGTGAAAGAACAATTCAATGACTGTTTAGAAAAGCTGAACATGTACAAGTCCGTGGGGCCAGATGCAATGCATCCAAGGCCGCTGAGGGAGTTGGCTGATGTGATTGCAGGGGCACTGGGGATTATCTTTGAAAACTTGTGACTGAGAGAGGTCCTGGATGTTTGGAAAAAGGCAATTTAAAAAGGGAAGAAAAAGGATCCAGGGAACTACAGACCAATCAGCCTTACCTAAGTCCGCAGAAAAATCAGGGAGCAGGGCCTCAAGGAATCTATTTCTAAGCACTTGGAGGATAAGAAGACGATTAGAAATAGTTAGCATGATTCACCAAGGGCAAGTCATGCCTGACCAGCCTAATTGCCTTCTATGATGAGATGACTGGCTCTATGGATGTGGGGAAAGCAGTGTTTGTATTATACTTTGACTTTAGCTAGGCTTTTGATACCATCTCCTGCATTCTTGCAGGCAAGCTGAGGAAGTATGGGTTGGATGAATGGACTGTAAGGTGGATGGATTGTTGGGCTCAATGGGTAGTAATCAAAGGCTCAATGTCTAGCCGGCAGCTGGTATCAAGTGGAGTGCCCCCGGTGTTGGTCCTGAAGCAAGTTTTGTTCAATGGAAGATGGGATGGATTGTAACCCTCAGGAAGTTTGCAGATGATACCAAGCTGAGGGGTATACTGGATACACTGGAGGGTAGGGATAAGATTCAGAGTGACCTAGACAAATTGGAGGATTGGGCCAAAAGAAATCTCAAAAGGTTCAACAAGTACAAGTGCAAAGTCCTGCACTTAGGATGGAAGAATCCCATGCACTGCTACAGCCTGTGGACTGACTGGCTAAGCAGCAGCTCTGCAGAAAAGGACCTGGGGGTTACAGTGGACAATAAACTAGATGAGTCAGCAGTTTTAGCTAAGAAGGCTAAAAGCATACTGGGCTGCATTGGTAGGAGTGTTGCCGGCGGATCAAGGGAAGTAATTATTCTTTTCTATTCGGCACTGGTGAGGCCACATCTGGAGTACTGTGTTCAGTTTTGGGGCCCCACTATAGAGAGTTGGGGAGAGTACTATGGGCAAGTTGGAGGGAGTACAGCAGACAGCAGTGAAAATGGTTTGGGAGCTGGGGCGCATGTGTTACGAGGAGAGGCTGAGGGAACTGGCTTCTTTTAGTTTGGAGAAGAGAAGACTAAGAGGGGATTTGAAAGCAACCTTTAACTATCTAAAGGGTGGTTCGAAAGAGGATGGAGCTAGACTGTTCTCTGTGGTGTCAGAAAAAGGAGCAATGGTCTCAAGTTGTAGCAAGGGAAGTTTAGGTTAGATATTAGGAAAAACTTTCTCACTAGGAGGGTGGTGAAGCGCTGGAACAGGTTACTTAGAGAGTTTGTGGAATCTCCATCCTTGGAGCTCTTTAAGGCCCAGCTTAACTAAGCTCTGGCTGTAATGATCTTGTTGGGGATGGTCCTGCTTTGAGCATGGGGTGGATTAGATGACCTCCTGAGGTTCCTTCCGACCCTAATTTTCTATGATCCTGTGATTCTAAGATAATATGTGGAATGCAGAAGGGATACATTTGGTCTCTGGCAGTGGACCATAGTGATGACCAGTGCTTCCTAGGAAGTCCGTTGTCTGGGAATAATACCGACAGAGCACTTAAGCCTTCTGGCTAGAGGGTTAGCTGATGTAGAAAAGAAAGAAAAGACAGCACCAAAAGGAGGCAAGCTGTAATGAATACATGAGAGAGGTTGGTTATACACTAAATGAAAAATTGTCCTCAGCAAACTCCTTCATCTCCTTTCACACGGAGAGAGACATAGTAATTTCTATAGCATCTGCCCAGCTGTTATGTCAGAATGTGTCCAGAGCTGTGATAGGTGTTATCTAAGTACAGCGCTTGGCTTGTGAAGGGTGGGGAAGGTGGGCCAGAACACCATCTGCTGGTCCTGTTACTGAGAAGAAGAAAAATGCCTACAGGGGCTCTAAGACAGCAACAACACTTTATACTAAGTGGACATTAATTAGCTAGTAATACCATCCAGCCACTACTTTGAAGCAATTATAACTCAATTCCTGAGTGGGGAGAAAAGTGAGGCTGAAGGTCAAGTGCTTTATTGCAGCCGAAGGAATTGAATAGTTGCTGAGGAAATCAGTGTGATAGTACAGATGTTACAAGGGTTTTTAAAAGAAAATTGTGTGTAGTACAAGGTGAGAGAAAGTCGTATCAAGGATATGAGCTCAAGTATGGAATGAAAGAGAAAAGCTCTTAGAGTGATATGTTTCTGAAAATATGAAAAGGTGATGTGCAATTTGAAAATTCCATGGGGGAGTTTTTAGTGATGAGTGAGCCTTTGAGGGTTGCTTCAGCTGAGCATTTAAAAGTTCAAATGTTTCACTAGATGTTTTACATTCTAAAAACAGAGCTGGAAGCCTCACAAAGTTAGTTTTTAAATATGCTCAGTCTATTGTAAAAATTTCAATATTACCTATTGAAAAGTTTGGTGCCCATTCAGTTAAAGCTTTGGCTGCAAATTTGAGAGACGGAGTGGAGTATTCTTATTTTATCTAAGCCATTTACACATGCTTAGAAACAGAATTTCCAGGCTTGCTTTAGGTCATAGATGTGCATTAGACTACAGTCATGGTTTTCAATGAAGTCGTACTTAGAGGGTGATGCATCAAATTTAGCATGTCACCTGCTTATACTCTCTCTTGTCTGATGTCATTAGACACATTACACACATTAGCATGATGAGATGGAATTTCTCTTTCTTTCCACTTCTTTTTCTCTTTTACATCTATTGGCCTTTCATTTCTTTCCACCATATCATTCTTTACTGTTTTGAAATAAGCTTCTAAGGAGCTACTGTCATTACCTTGCTGTACAGCATCAGCAGGGCTCACCTGCATTCTAGCACCTTTTCCAAGATGAGCAGGGAAAGGGAGAGAAAATTGAAAGTGAACAGAAAGTTGGGGGCTCAAAAATAGGAAGAGGGGACACCGAAGGAATGGATAATGGCAGAGAGAAATTCAGAGAGAGAGAGAGGAAAAGAGAGAATCAAGGAAAATATCAGAAAAAATATTAACTGAAAGATTTCAAATGGATAAAAAATTACTTGGCTAGACAACAAGATCCCTGAGAATGAGGGAAGAGTCTAATTCTGCCTCTCAAAGGCTAAGTGCAGAGATTCACGGGGTTTAGGGGGAGGTTAAATTGTGTTAAAAATGGCCACCTAATCTAATTTAGTTTGCTCCAGTGTAGACTGTACACTTAGACATGGTCTCAGTGATTGGAAATCAATCTAAAGTTGAAACTGTACAGAAGTTCTGCACACACAGACCACAAAAAATGGTGGAAACTAGTCTAGGACAAAACTGGATCAATGTACACTCAAACTGAATCGATCTAGGTTAGACCAGTCCCTCAAAATTCTGTATAGTTACCTGCACAGCCCCAGGGCTGGGAAAGCCCTGCCATTGGCTCTAGCCCCAGGGCTGTGCTTTTCCTACTCCTTTCCTGGCATTGAGCTATTTTTAGTGCCCCTGCTTCTTGCCAATCCCCTCCACAACCCCCATCTGATAAACAACTACAAGTGCTGCTGGTTTTATCAGCGTTCACCGCTGCCAGGAGCCAAGGGAGTAAGTCCTGGTGGAGTAAGGGATGTGGGGGGTATAGGTTTTGTTGGGTGAGAAGTTGGGGGCCTAAAAACAGCCCTTGGATCTCCCAAAGCCCCCCTGTAGACTCTGTGAGCACCACTGATCCCACCAAATCCTCCTGAAGCCCAGCAACCCCCTGTAGATTGTGCCTGCCCCCTGAATTCCTCTGATCCCTCCTGTGGATCATCTCTGATCCCCCCACAGATGACATCTACCCTGCCATCACTCCCATGGATTGCATCTGCTGCCCCATCTCCCCACAGATCCTGCCTGCCCCTCCATCTGCCCACAGATCCTGCCTGCCCCTACATTGCTCCTGCAGATCCTGCCTGCCCCCCATCCTATCACAGATGCTGCCTGCCCTGCCATCTCCCCAGTCACTCCTGCAGATCCTGCCTGCCCCCCGATTCCCCTCATCCCAAAATACCTTCGATCAAGTGGCTATTTCTAATGCAATGTAATGCCCTCCTAACCCACTCCACAAATGTCTGCATTTAGCCTTACAGTCATTGGCAGAACTCCCATTAATTTCAGCAGGACCAGAAGGCTGACAGGAAGCTGGTGTGGCAATATCTTAATTATAGATAGAAATTCAAATGTATCCACTACTGGGAAATCTCTCCTTTAAACTGTTGCTGCACATCTTCTCTCACCCCCTTTTTGTGAGACTTTCTAGATGATGGAGGCCCCTGTAATAGTTTTTCTCACTAGTGGCCAGAACCCTGGAAAAGCTTCCAGTTATTAACTGCAAGTGACACCTACTAGACAATTTATTTTTATTGTGACTGTTGGTTCAGTGCTTATCACAATTGGGCTGGGGCCTCCAGGTGCAATTGCAGTACAAATAAATTACAGTAACAAAGATTTTCTTTTATGTGACAAGGGAAAACGGGTGTTTTGGAGTCTTAAATGTCATTGTTTAAAGTCCCTAACATGATATACTCTTCATACAGCAGTGAAAATCTTACTGTTCTCCTTCACTAAAATATTCCATGCTTAAGTTTTGTGGAAGGTTTTCCTTTGCGTGTGCTTGAAGATCACCATTACATCCGATTTATTGAAATTTGAATGTTTTGAAACAGACACCTATTCTCCACTGGACACAAAGAAGACATTACACATAAATCAGTTTAAGTGATCAGAAACTGGTTTGAACCTGTAACAGAACAGATGTTCATTGTGCATAAACCAGTTTGAAAATGGCTGAAACTATTTGAGATAATAGACCTGGCTCAATGTGGTATCAGACTTAACTGATTTGGGTCAAACTGGTTTATGCAATGTCTGTCCCAGACCCCTTGCTGGTTTAAGCTAAACCAGACTCCCCCAGCATCCTAGCATGCTCTCTGGGCTGGGTGAGGCTGTCTGCTCCACAGCAGGACTGGCCCCTCCTGTCTGCTCCCTGCCTGGAGCTCCAGAGACTGTGGGCTACTTCCCCCCTCCCCTCACCACTCCCTGCTAAGCAGGAATTCCCCACTCCCCTCTGCTTGCTGAGGAGGTGTCTGTGTATTAGCTAGCAGACCATATGCTGTCTACGGTCTGTGCTGAATCAACAGGCAAAATCAACAAGTAGCTGGTAATGTCCCTCTGTTTTTTTCTTAATTGAGATAGATAAACACTGTTATCAATTCCTGGCTGGGCTAATCACAGTGTCCTGCTTGAGCCTGGCCATGCCCCCTTCAGGTCCATGCTGTAGAAGGAAGGGAGGGCCTCTCTAGCCCCACCCCCTTCCCCGGCTTGTCATTTGAGCCACTGCAGGCATGTGCCTGCATTTTTGGGATGTCTGTCTGTTTGCAAAACTGATTTAGCTTAGCCAGGTTAAACTAACCTGCAAAGATTGAATCAATTCAGGCTTTTTGAATGTCTGTCTCTAGATTTGGTTCTCTTAGGTCTCTATCTTGGAGTTCGGTCTCCTACTTCTCTGAAAAAGGAATTTCTGATCACCCTTATTTTTCTTGTACAATTTTATGATTGGTGCAGCAACAGAAATTAGAGAAGATCTTGGAGCTACATCAGGGATTTTCAAAAGTTTCACTGAATTTGATTAAAGAAGAATTGCTTTATAGACTGACCAATAATAGCAAAGCTTTACAGGAAGCTTGAATCCTTGGCTAGATAAAATGGTATAAAATAGCTTTTTATAAAGATACCTCCATTTCTAAAATCAAAACTAGCTCATAGTAGCCAGAATCTTTTTGATAAGAAGAGGAAAGATGTGTTTTAGTTTTGTTTTGCAGAAGAGTATTGAACATAAGGGCTATCTTCAGACTGTAGCACTGGAAAAATATGTCCCTGTGGAAAAGATCTTCTTCCCAGGGAAATTCATTTTATTCCCAGTTTGATTCCAGAAAAAAAGAAAAAGGTTACTGGGCTCTCTCTTTTCTTGCTGTTGTTATTTCAGAAAACTGCAGCCTGTAGGCCTACAGGAGTTTCATAGAGAAAATGGCTGCTGTTAGAGGCTTCTCTGTCTCTGGGAAGCTAAATTCAATGTCCATTTTTTGTAAAATTTTCCTTAGAAAAAATTTCTTTTGCTTCTAATACAACTAGAAGCAACTGGAAGGTCAGTTTTAGGTTTTAGATAAAGGGTGTATCTCTGTCTCAATATGCTATATTAAAAGAGGCAAAATAAGAAATGTGCTTAGATTGGTGGTCTCTTCCGTCAAAGGCCAGTCTTCAGTCATCATTATACTGCCTTGACATTTCTGTCTCCTTTGTTCCTTTCCACTTTCATAGAATCATAGAAAGTTAGGGTTGGAAGGGACATCAGG
>NW_017729022.1:77130777-77131001 GCF_001723915.1 Gavialis gangeticus
CTTGTTCTGTTATCTGCCACCACTGAGAACAGTCTAGCTTCATTGTCTTTGGAACCCCCCTTCAGGCAGTTGAAGGATGCTATTAAGTCCCCCCTCAGACTCCTCTAGACTAAATAAGCCCATTTCCCTCAGCCTTTCCGTATAAGTCATGTCCCCCAGCCCCCTCGCCATTTTTGTTGCTCTGCACTGGGCTCTGCAATTTGTCCACATCCTTTCTGTAGTGT
>NW_017729022.1:77136001-77145554 GCF_001723915.1 Gavialis gangeticus
ACTAAATAAGCCCATTTCCCTCAGCCTTTCCGTATAAGTCATGTCCCCCAGCCCCCTCGCCATTTTTGTTGCTCTGCACTGGGCTCTGCAATTTGTCCACATCCTTTCTGTAGTGTGGTGCCCAAAACTGAACACAGTACTCCAGATGTGGCCTCACCAGTGCTGAATAGAGAGGAAGAATCACTTCCCTTGACCCACTAGCCACACACCTACCAGTGTAGCTCAGTATGGTGTTAAGCTTCTTGGCAACAAGGGCACACTGCTTGCTCATATTCAGTTTATTGTCCACTGTAACCCCCAGGTCCTTTTCTGCAGAGCTGGTGCCCAGCCAGTCGGCTCCCAGCTTGTACTGGTGCATGGGATTGTTCTATCCTAAGTGTAGGCTTTGCATTTGTCCTTGTTGAACCTCTTGAGATTTCTTTTGGCCCAATTCTCCAGTTTATCTAGGTCACTCTGAATCCTAGCCCTGCACTCTATGCCATCTTCCAAGTCGTTGATGAAGACATTGAACAAAACCAGCCCCAGGACCAACCCCTGGGTCACTCCACTTGATTCCAGCTGCCAACTAGACATGAAGCCATTGATTACTACTCCCTGAGCCCGATGCGCCGGACAGTTTTTTATCTACCTTACTATCCATTCATCCAGCCCATGCTTCCTTAACTTGCCTGTGAGAATGTTGTGGGAGACCGTATCAAAAACCTTGCTGAAATCAATGGTTTTCTCCAAATGGGTGTTTCTGTTTCTGTCCATTCCTCTGCATGTCAAATTCACAGCAGATGCTTTTAAATTGTACAGTACAGCATTGCCTTTACTTCCTGCTTTGACCATTCAAAGGGAGTCCAGGGCATAGTAACAACACCTCGTGTGACTGACTGAGACGAAAAAGGAATGCCATTTTGAAGGGAAAAACTATAGTCAACAGGGACTGGGCAGGCTGGTGGGAAATAGAAGCCAAGCACATTTTGAATTAAAGTTAGATCTACAGCTTTATTTTAAATGTGTTTTTGCTTTTCTTAAAATCAGTATAGAAACTTGGTGATTTGGCTCTTCTAGCAGTGAAACCCCTACTAGCACTGGCTGGAAACATAATGATTTTGACTGTGTGGGTATCTACAGGGTGTGATTCTTGTCTATTTCCATTATCCTTCTACCCTCATTTCCTTGGGGAAAATGGTTGATGAATAGTCAGTTGGAGTTCAGAAGGCTCAGAGTTAAGCCAGACATCCTGCTACTGTTTTGGAGCAGGCCCTAGATCCACAAAAAGCCTGATGTTAACCTTCAGGTCACTTGTGATATAGAACAGAGAAAAGAGGAAATCCAATTATGGCAATTCATTCAGGCAGAGACTGTGGCAACAATAAAGTTGATATATATAGGGCGGCTCGTTACTGAGTATGAACAAGGCCTTCTAAGAACTTTAAGGCAAGAGGTTATGAAAACTTTTTTTGCAGCAGCTTTCACTGACCCTTTCCCTGTACAAGTGACTATGCCAATGAAAACGAGCAGTAAGGATCACCTAAATTATTCACTGAGACTTTGATCCCATCTATAAGTACAATACTAGAGTTTTGAGTTATCTAATTGGGACTGAAATTATTTTTTGGCTTATCAACAGAGTAAAAAGTCCACTTAAATCATTTGGAGACAATGCCTATGGAACCTGATGACATCATTTTGATGGGCCCTTTTCGTGTGTCATCAAACTTTAAAATAGTCTTGTGCCACCAAGGATGCCTGCTGTTAAATGCAGTTTAAAAAGTAATTAAAATATGTGTTTGATTCACATGGGCACAGTCAATCTGCATAAATGAATACTCTGTCAGTAACATTTTACTGCCCCCCCCCCCCTCCAAGAACAATGTCCTCTGTCATTTCGGGATGGGTTTGCAGTGAAAGCAGCAGGATCTGATAAGACTGTTTGTGTTCCTGCCTTCAGTATCTGATGAAAATACACTAAATTCTGCATGATGTGAAATGTAATATCTCCTCCTGTCCTACGTTGAAAGTGAGTAATCAGGCAAAGTGGTGCTCCTGAGAGTGGATGGGGAAGGAGATTTAGTTTATGCAGCTTCCCCTCTCCTCCCTCAGCTCATCCCCTTGCCCCTTCAGATCCTGGAAATTAAGGTTCTTAATACTTTTCTAGCATCTAAATACTTGATATGTGGTTCAGAAAATGCACCTTGCTGGAAAATAGTTTTAGCAGAGGGTGACACACAAGAACACACCCTGTAACTACAGATGGGCTTCTTTAGAGAGGTCTTGCTGTTGACTGGCATCCTTCTCTCCAAAATGAAATTTTAAACAGTCCAAATCCCAAGTTTTTCTTGAGGCTGATTTCAAAGAATACAACAAATACATGGTTTGACTAGGGACTGGTCTAGGGATGAGACAGTACACTGTAGTCTTGTTATAAAGCACCCTCCAAATATTGCCTGCAGATAAGGGAGAGAAAATTTGGTTTTTTTTAAGTGGTGAGTAAGTTTTAGTTGAAATTTGTGTTAAAAACAGAACAGGTATCAACAGATCTAAGGTATTTGCGTAGATTCATCTCAAGCTACTTGCCATAACAGCCATAAATGTTCCTCCTTATCTTTGGCTAATTGCCAAGGCCAAGCTAAAACAGATTCTCTTTCTCTCCCTTCCATTTTTTGCCTGTCTGCCTTCCAGGCTGTTTCCCTAAGAGTGAAGGAGGTGAGTTTGTGGCAGAGAATAAAATGTCTCTGTAGCTGTGAAAACAAGAGAACAAATGGGGTAAGTTAGTTTGTAGTGTAATATCTTTCTCTTTGGTTGGCTAAGAGAAAATGATCTTTGATCATTTGTCTTTCAGGGGTTATTACTTCCCTGCAGGCCTCCGGCCGGTGGCAAACTGCACAAGGCTGGGGAAAGGCAGGGAGATTCTGGGGGTGGCAATGCTACTGCTGAACATGGTTTTCTTTTTCTTCCTGGGGTGGAGATAGCACTGCAGCCCCTCCTGATGACATTGCAGCTAGCAAAGAGAAAGCTAGCTGGATTTAGTAAGGGGGTATAGGTTGACAAGATAAATAGAAATGCTCAGTTTTCTTGGGCTTGGTGCAGGCTGTCATTAGTCCTTTTCTCTTCAAGCTCCAGTAGAAATATAAGGTGAATGAGACTCTTATCTTCCAATGCCCAGAGCTTCCAATCCACTTAAACATAACAATGCACATTTTTAAAAGCTGTGAAGGAAATGAGCCTTGCAGTTTCAGCTAGCTAAAAAAAAAAAAAGTTTAACCAAGCTGAACAAGGTCTGAGGTCTTCGCTTAACACCATATACAGGAATGGGCAAGACTGGTTACAGGCTTTTGGCTATACCAGGGTTTTTCAACCATTTTAGACTTGGGGCACCCCTGGTTAGATTCAAGGTATCCCTTGGAAAATGCCGCTGATAGTTTTCATTAAGTTTGTCCGTACAGCAAAACAGTAGAGCAGTTCTGTTGCAAAAAACTCAGAAAGACCCCAACAAGATAGACTGCTTTTAACCCTATGGATTCCTATTTGAAATCTCTTGGTTCATTTTGTGAATCATCTTTGCATACCTAGCAGGACTAACATTGTGTAGCACTCGACAGGACTCTTGAAAGAATCTCAGGGAACCCCAGGGAGCCATGGCTCCCGGTTGAGAATCACTGATCCATGCAGTGTCTTTACCATAAAAACCTGCCTTCTATCTGGAGATGAGACCACTAATGAGCTCTCATTAAATAACAAGCTGCCTAGCAAAGCCTTTTTTCTTAAACCAAAGGAACCTAATAAAGAAATTTAGGAACCTAATAAACTGTAAATCTCTACAGCAGCATACACACAACTATAGACTGTTCGGACTTAATTTTAGTCGGCAAAAACTACTGGGTTCTAGCTTATGCTGTTTTAAGAACTGCAGTGTGTAACTGACCATGGACTAATTCTTCAGTACATCCATGCTCCTTTGAATATCACTGACAGTATAAAAGGCCCTTGGAGTGGAAACAGATTACCAGTAAAAAATCTTTTAAAGGGTCCATTCAAAAAATGATAGATGGCGTTCAACCATATTATTGTTAGCTCATAGTGGTGTGAGGTTGGGTGAAGAGATAACTGTCCTAACCACTATGCAAAGTGGTTACTTCTCTTGAGTGGAATGCATGTAAAAGCCCAACCCCCCCAAAAGAAAACAGTTAACTTTCCCTACCTTTTTCATGCTTTAGAGTTCTGTGCTTTCTAATTTTAGTTGAGACAGTTTGAAAATACAGAAACAGCCTCTGTCCTGGCACTTTGACACTTTCATTTCCTGAGTGGAAGGTGGAAAATCAAGGAAGGCATCTATTTTTTGAAGGAAAGGTGTTATATGAGTTTTTCAGTCTCATTTTCTAGTCCCAGGAGGTTCAGATAGTTTATGTAAAGTTGAGAGACTTGTCTTTTGTGTGTTCATTGTGCCTCTGAACCAGGGCAAATATCAGCCCTATACTAATGCTGGCTCAACTGTTTGGCAAGGTAGTTTTTCACCAAATAATACAAGTGTGTGTGTGTGAGTGTGTGTGTGAGTGAGAGAGAGAGAGAATGAATACTTCAGCAGATTATAGCCAGCAGGACTCTAATCCTGGTTTGAGAGAAGCATAAACTTTCACAGGTGACAGCCTGTTTCATCAGATGCTGTGCATATGCTACTTCATCGTAGCATCTGATGAAGTAGTCTGTTCTCCATGACATCTTAAACTTTTTCTGAATGGATTAGTCTCTAAGGTGCTACCCTGCCATTTTCTGCCTATCTTCAGATTAAGACACTACTAACTACTTCTCTTGTTTCACACCTTTAGGTACACTGGTCTTGATTGGGATAGGGAGGAGGGTAAGAGGGAGGAGGATGTGAAGCATCCTCTTCACGTTTGATCTGTATTGATTATTCTAGTCATTTTGAAAGTTCTTAAGTATTGCAAAGGAATGAACGGGGTCATAAAGGAATCAGAGATATCGTTCCCCTCGTGGTCACAGTGGAACATATGGGGGCTTTAGAAAGAATTTTCAAGGCAGGGGAAATATTTCTTTTGAAATATGGTATCTTTTTAAGCATTTTTGTTAAAGCCATGTTAAATGCCTCTTGACTTTTCGTCTTCTCCCTAGCTCTGTGATTTTTTTCTAGCGTGTTTGATTACAGTTCCTTCAAAATGTGTCTAGGTGGCAGTCAAGCTTCAAGTATAGGCAATTTGTTCTGCCTGCTTCTCTCCCACCCTGCTAAGCATTCAGTACATTTTATGGTGGGCACAAAAATAAAACAAACTGAAAGAGGTTGTTTTTGGAAAAAAATGAGAGAGCAGCAGAAAAGACAGGAAATCATATGAGGGGCACAAGAAATATAGGAAGAAATATTTTGGAGGCTGCCTTTATTTTCATGACACATTTTAACTAGGCTGGACCCTTGCATGTTGCTTTGTCTCTATACAGTTTCTTACAATGGCTGTAGGTGCAGATGCAAACTGAGACAAAAGGGAGGAAGACAAATGCCAGAAAAGTTCAGACCCCTACCTTTAATAAAAAGTAAAATGGAGCGGAATTGTTTGTACAGGTGGAGAGGAAATCGTGTATGCGTGTCTGCCATGTGATTAATGATTTGAATGGGATTTTGTTTGATTTGTGGAGCTTTGGTGGTCAGCGTTTTTCATTATTTGCTATGTGTTAGGCAGTGTTGCTGTTATTGTAGGCACCAGTAAATATATTAAAGGGAAGAAGGAAAGAAAGCAGGGCTGAGTGGTTTCTGGGAGGTGAAAGAAGCTCCGAAAGACTGTCACGTTCTCCCAGCGGGGGGTGTTGTAGAGAGTGGACGAAGTTCAAGAGTGCTGTTTGTAGGGAAGTTTACAATTTCTATTTCTCATCAGGTGCTATTAGAGAAATGATGGCAGACACTCTGAGCATTATGTCTAGTTCACATCCAGCTTCTCCCAGGAGGAGGTGCTGCAAGACATAGGGAGCATGCAGTTTCCCTTGTCCAACTTTCTCCCAGCAGGAGGTGCCATTTGGTATACTATTGGAGTGCTCACTGCAGGGGACTCGCATAGACTTCAGTCCTGGCCTCCATCAGCTCAGAGGTGATTCTGTGCTGGTTGTGGATGAAGGGAGGTTACATTTTTAAAATTTGGAATATGTTAAAATTTCTGTTTGATTTCAGCAGGGTTATAAGTGAATTAATTAAAAGAAGGAAAGCCATATGCTCTTCTGAAGATACAGAAAAATAAAATATAAGGGAACAGTTTTAATCTAATGATTTTTTTTTCTCTCCAGTTGCTGATAGAATTGTTAGACTGAATGAGGAAGGTTACAGCATTACATTGCTTCAGCAGGGAAAAAGGAGAAAATGATTAAAAAAAAAATCCTAGTAGAATCACTGCACACAGATTGTTATTCAGCCCTTAAATTGTAAATGGCTTGTTTTAAATAGTCCTGGTGCAGACGGTTTCAGTTACAGGTTTATTGATTAAAATAGCTGCTTTACATCAGCTTGGTGTTTGTTTCTCTAGGGGCTTTGTCTTCATGAATAATGTACCCATTTGCTAGAATTTTGTTAGAGTTTGCCTTCAGGAGCCTGGTTGGATTTCTCTTGATTCTCAAGCCTCAGCAGACTAAACTCTAAATGGCAACACCCCCACACATTCCCTCCTTACAAATAACTCTCCCCTCCTCTCCCCTGAATAAACCTAGAGCCTGCAGATTGAAAAGCACATTTGGAAATAGCTGTAAGTGTTCGGTTGATTGTAGAAGGTCTGTAGGATGTTGAAGGTGCCCTGGTTTTGATGGAGATTAGTTTTCTATTAGGGCCTGATCCAAATCCCACAGGAGTCAGCTGGGAAGACTCCAGTGAACATTGGATCATAGCCTAACTCTGCAGTGTGATGCTGTACTTTAAGCAGGCATACATAGCTCTTGCCATGGCATATATACTGTTTAATGTCTTGTAGGCAAGTGTTATGGTGACTCACGGGACTTATAATTATTATTTGGGTCTCTTTTTATTATCGGCCAGTACGCTGCTGTGAGACTGATCCTACTAGGGAATGCAGAATTAAACATGTATGCAAAATGCACTTGTGTTACAGTAGGGCTCAGCTTGCTGGAATGGGATCTGCAGCAGCAAAGTGAAGGCAACACTGAACATGCTTGTGGGCAAGAAAGATATGCAGGACTAAAAAACCCAATGCCCAGGTTTCAGAAGGGGTTCAGGCTGATTCTAGGGATAGTGGAAAAGGAAAATGCTGTACAGGGCACTTAACTTCTCTTTGGAGGAAGACACAAATCTGTGTTGTCTTTCAAGGCACACACAGTCTGGTTTTTGTTTTCCTAGGCATCATAGAAAATGTGTCTCCTCACCTGCCTGCCAGCAACTCTGTCACACAGTAAATAATTATTAAATATTTTGCTACACTTACGTTTTGCTGTCCTGAACAGCTGTGTTTTCTGTCTTGTGCTGTAGAGCCACCCTTGCTCCTAAGGATGAATACAACCTGTATAGACCCCCATCCCTTTGTTCAGTTACTGGCTGTAAGGCCAATTTACTGCCTTCCACCAGGGCCTTCCTTTGAATAGCTGTGTGAAGGAAAGAAGATCTTTTTCACAAAGCATTCTAAGATTTTGCAGTTTGCTTTCATTAGCGATCATTTCAGAAGCTGAACATTTTGAAATTATCCATTAACAAAAATTCTGGAAAAAATATTTGCTTTGGGTCATTCAGAATATTTTGTTTTTTCCAAAATCGAAATGTTTTTATTTTGACCTTTTTATTTGACCTATTTTACAATGTTTTAAAAAAATCTAAATGAGCAACATTTTATTCTGGGTTTATCAGAATGGGAGATTTTAACATTGTCTTAAACATTTTTCCTGCTTTTTGTGCTCTCAGAATGAAATTCTGATGAAATTGACCTTGTTTCACCTGATTTCAGAAGCCCATATTCTGGCAAAATATAATACTGTCAAAATTTTGTTGCTCAGTTCTATTCCTCTGTCTTCCTTCTTTTTAAAGTACTCAGGCTCTGTGAATTGTAGCTTGATTCTTTATGAAAGTTAACCCAACAAAGAATACTACCTGCAGCAGTTAGCATGAGTTGGGTGGTAAGAATTGACTACCTTATTTACTTGAATATAAGAAGACCTCCCAGTAATTAGATTATACATAGGGAATTTTAAACATTTGTTATAATTTTCCAGGTATAGAATCTAATTATTGGAGGTTTGCCTTGAATTTGTCCCCTTCCCACTCTTACAGCAGGCAAAATAAGTCTGGGTGGGTCAGGTGGCCCTGTTGTCCTCTGCAACCCCCCCACTTACTCCTTCTTCAGCCTCTTCCCTCCCCCCCACTTATTATTGTTTGACCTTACTCTCCCTGAACACATGGAAGTGAAGGACAAATTTGGAAACATTGACTTTGTAATAGACATGCCTGTAGTAATTTGTATTTAGGCAAATGACTATGGGTACCCATAGACTTATTTTATCCATAATTGATGCACTGTACATTTTTTTTTTTAAACTGCTTCAAATTTCAGCACAGGTACTCCATAAACATACTTTTAAGCACCACTTTGTACCTACTTATATACGGTACAAACTATGTATATTGTTCCAAAGACAAAAGGCTAATGATTTACTATATAGTTCATTGGGCTGGGTTCCAGTAGAGTCGACAGCATTTCACGCCATGGTGACCGTACAGCTCAGCACTGCTCAGTATGTGTGTGTATTCCAGATACCCCCCCCACAAAGGATCCATGTGCTAATTAGCCACCTACTCTAGACTGGGGCTGTTTTTTTTGTCAAAAGTCCTGGGATTCTCCAAAGATTTATATGCAGATGAGGCACAGGGCAACCTGATCCAGCTCCACCTCATGGATGGTGGGGCTATACTAATCATATGTGATAGGTAGAGAGGGGGTGACAGAAGGATTCTGGGTGAACTGTTTAAGGCCCCATTTGGTGATGTTTGCCAGACATTTAAGGAAGGTGAAAAAACAGGAATCATTGGAACTGGGAAAAAAGACAGCTCAGCAATGGGAGTGAAGAGGAATTAAAAAGGTATTGAATGTAGTGGCTCACTATGACTTTAAAAAGTGTTGGTGCTGATGGGGGCTGAGCACAATGGGCACTACTTGGGCCATCTTATTCGGATGGACTATACTAACCTATCCTTTTGGTCGGTTGCCATCAGCATCTCAGCCTTTTGACTAGGACCAAGTATTCTGGATGCTAACAGTCGGGGCAGGGCGCAGGGGGAGGGTATCAGGGCTGGTTCTTGCCCCCTTACTGCCAGCCTGGTATTGCAGTACCTCTAAGTCTGGTGCCAGTTCCCTGTGGAGGGAACACCTACCCATTTTTAAGAGCCACACTAAGCAGGGGGGCAAGGTTTTTGTAAACATCTTAGCCTTTTGGCTAAGATCAGATATAGCAGCATTTTGGGCACCACAGAGAGGGTGTCAGTGGCTGGTATTGCAGTACTTTCAGGCCTAGCGCTAGTTCCCTGTGGAGGAAGCATCTGCCCATTTTTTTAAGGGCCAAAAAAAAAAAAAAAAAA
>NW_017729022.1:77145637-77152748 GCF_001723915.1 Gavialis gangeticus
TTTTTTTAAGGGCCAAAAAAAAAAAAAAAAAAAGGTTTCCCATCAGTATTTTTGCCTAATATGGGGCCATGTGTTTTATAGTCATGCTCAGTGATGGCTGCATTTAGTCAACTTTATAGTTGGTTTTCATTCACTGAGTACATGCTGCTTTTGGCAGTACTTTAATGATAGAGAGTGTATTATTTAACAAAATGTCCTTGTATACAAATGTAAGACAAGGAGCTTTCCCCCGCATGCTGACTGGGGAAGAATCCCTCATCTTATATTTGAGTAGATACTGTATTTACTCAGGGGATCTAGGTAGTTGAGAATTCTCCCAAAATGGAAAAAATCTTTGGTGACAAAGCACTGCTATAATATTTCTTATATTAAAACTTGTCAATGTAAGAGGTTCAAAATGGCTTCATTCAATTGATTCCCTGTTTCCAGAATAGCCTTTTGTGGCTGCAGGGCATAATAATTTAGAGCAACTTTCAAGTTTGTGGCCATCTTCCCCAACCCTGATGCCCCAGCCCCGCAATGAGCACAGCTTGATCAAATCAATTTCTGGCAGAGATTTCAACAATTTGGTTTGGGCCTAACTCTGCTTTCATTAAAGTCCCTGGAAAGTTTTCCATTGCTTTCAGTGGCAACACAGTTAGGTCACTGCTGAGTTGTTTTGAAAACCCTCTCTTAAACTGTGAAGACTGCCAAAAGTCCCCCATTTACTTTCTCTCATGCACACATACCACGAGCCCTCGACATCTAATAAAATTAAAATATATATTGCTATTACTCTTACAGGTAGTAATTATAATACCTGTACCTTAGATATATTGATTTTATTTTCATCCACAGATTTCAAAGCACTTTATAAAGTCACACATAACTGTTACTTTAGAAAAAACAATAAATCCAAAGTGCATATGTACAAATGCATCCCCTCTCTCTTGTTTATTTTTACCTTGAAGATGTTTTCAAAGAGAACAGCATTGATTTTTCCAGATGTAACAAAGTTGAATGCTAGGACAGAGTATGCTATTTGTATAACTGCTCTGCATAAGGATGTGGAAGGTGACAAAATTGCCCGAGTAAGAGACAAAGGAATAAATTTCCCGGAGTGGGCAAAACCACTTCTTTAGTGATTGGGGATGGTATTAAAATGTGAGATCTGAGAATTCTGGGACGGTCCTATGTTTAAATATTTTGTTTGGCTAGATCCTTTGAAAGGGACAGCGGAATCGCACCTCATGATCTCTTGTCATCTCACACCACTTAACCTTGTATAAAATACTATTTGCTGAGTTTTGCTCCTTTCTGCGTGTTTCCACAGGGTAGAAGGCAACACCCTGTGAAAAGGAATATTACTAGGTAGTGCTGTGAGATGGAACCCTTCAGATGCTAACCCTCTGAATTATCCTAGCATCGTGCCATGATCCAGGATAACGTGGGAATAGTAGGACATACCTGGCCTATTTTGGCAGCACAGCAAGGGTCATGCCTAAAATGGTTAGAAACAATCAAAGGGGCTAACAGTAGTGGCAGGCTAATTAATTCTTATAGTACAGACCTGTTGGCTAGTGGCATGGTCAGAATCTTAATTAGGCAGTCACATTTTTTTTCTTTTCACGAGGTTCATTTTCTCAAACTCCTTCCTTTTTTCCTTGTCAATCTCTATTTCCCTTTTAAGTAAAAAAACATTTACATGCCTCGTTAGGGAGTTTTCCTTCTTTCCTCTCCCTGTTTCCTGTTTGCATCAAAAGTATTTGCATATCTGCTTCTAATGGTCTATAGTCCTAAGCCTTCATCCTCAGACCTCTGTTGTGGAATGAGATCATGACTCCTCCCTCAGCAACTTTATTCCTTTATATGCAGAATGTTAACTGCTTTCTCCTCTCTTATAACTCTCCCAAATGCACTCCCAGGCTCTCTCCCTTTGCTCCTCTCATGTTTTCTGTTTCCCTGTCCTACTGATATGATTCCAATGTTGATCACCTTGCTTTCCATGCTACCATTTGTTTAATCTTTTCTGATATGACATATTTGTACTCCCATGTAAAATTAAAATGTCGGAAGGAAAATATGAGTCTTGCTGTGGTAGCAGCTAACTCTTCTGTTGCCATGGTAGGAAGATGGTACATTTACTTTAAAATCATCTCATGAAAAATGCTCAGGCCACAGGGTGAATTACACTAGTACATGACCCAGTGTAGGTTAAATGACCAACCCTAGCGGGTAACTCTAGGCAAGCTAGCTCATGTTAGTATACCAGAAGGAGAAGAAGAACTGTAGCAATGTGAATTAATGAATGTTTATTTTTTATGAGGTTTGGTCCTGGTCATACAGGGTGCAGTCATTAGCAGGTATGACCTTGGACTCAGGTGGGGTATCCTGTAGTACACCAGCTGAAGGCCTGACTGGTTGATCCCTCTTTGTAGCCCCTCATTCTTAGACTATTACCAAACATCTAATTGGCTAGTGCTGTCTTTCCTATAATGCCCCAGAACTTTACACTGATGCTATTTAACTGCATTATGCAATAATTAAGTGGAAATTCAAACAGTTTCTATGATTTATGGCTAGTGATTTTCCATTCTGTATGGGGCTATAATGTCTGCAAAGTCTTCAAAACCATTTCTCTTTTATCGGGTTCTTTAACAACTCTATTTGGGAACTCTCCGCACAGCAAAGATTCCTTGAGAATTTCTTACAATATTTTCTGGGGGAAGAGGATAAACACTTTCTCTCAAATGGCCAAATATTCCCAGAAAGGACAACTGAGAATGTAGTGAATGCATGCTTTCTCCACATCAAGTACCACTGTTCCAGTTCCTACAGAAACTCTTAGTAGGGTCTGGAGAGGTTAAAAGCTGCCTTGTAGTCAGCACTTTGAAGCTGTTCCATAAAAGCTGTTGTGACTGAGAAGACCTGGTCCTGGACTAGCTATGAGCTCACTTCACATCAGCTACCTTACAGTCATTCCTGCTGAGAGAGCTGAGTCTCTGCTTCTCCATACAGTGTTCCTCCCTATGGTGACATTGAACCCTGCCTTTTCATCACACACAAAAAATGATTGAAATTTGTTGTTTTATTCCAGGTCACCAGTGTCTTCAGAAGATCAAGGTAAGCTCTGTTTTATTGATATTAATGAAGGATTAAAAATGAAACAGAGGATAAGCTAGGAAGCTGTGCTTGAAAATCCCCATGGCAGAGAAAAACAACCTTGCAAAGATATCACTTTGATATTAGTCATATATTGTTCTTCTTTGACTTCAAGCACATGCCTGTTGAGTTCAGTTCAGTGTAGCCAAAGCTCTATCTGTGTTTGGATGGTTTTCTAAAATGATTCATACGCAGCTAAACTTGAAGGAGGAAGAGTGTTTGCAACATGATTCATGAACTTTATAACCACTGGGAAGAAATGCACAAGCTCCAAAGAGTTTGTGTTAGTTGGGTGAGGAGATGCTAAGCTGTTGTGACCATTAGGACACAGGAAGTTTGGACGAGAAGGTGAAGTGAATTTTAATACATTTGCTGTTTGCTTCCAAAGCTTGAACTCAGGTTAGCCTGAAATCTGTTTTGTACATTTGTACTCTTAAAATGCCAGTGTAATGTAGTACAGTGGGTGGCTTCCTGATATTAAAACTACAGAGTATGAATAGCAGGAGATGAGCGTTCGATGAGCTTTAGTTCAAAGCACCCCACCACCATTTTTTCAGCGCAGGGACATGCGGGGACACTGATGCACGTGGTGTGAGTGCTTTTAATTAGTGCAGCTCGCTAGTTAAAGCACCTGGTGACGTATCCCAGAGCATGTATAAAAATGCACAAGGAGTGGAAGAAAAGGGAGGTTAGAACCAAGGTATATAGAGAGTGTGAACTTAGGAGTGGAAATCAAGGTATGATGAATATCAAGAGTGAGATGTATGGAGAAAAACCAGTGTAGAGACTCAGAACAGAGCAGAAAGAGGTGTTATGCATTAGGAATGAAGTTTATTGATAGTTTGTGGAGATATAATTTTAGTTAGCAAAAACTACTGGGTTTGAGCTTATGCTGTTTTAAGAGCTACAATGTTTAACTGACCAAGGACTAATTCTTCAGTACATCCATGCTCCTTTGAATATCACTGACAGTATAAAAGGGCCTTGGAGTGGAAATAAATTACCAGTGAAAAATCTTTTAAAGGGTCCATGGTATAAATAAAATTGGGCCCTCTGTGTCTGCATTTATAGTTCTATTAAACCAACATGGAGATAGATTCCTCTGTTTAAAGAGCCACCAGCAATCATTCTTTATACATATTTTTATGGCGTCCTAGTGGAGTTGACATTTTCTCTGTTACATGCATAGCATTACATCTGTCTGTCCCCAAATCATCATATAATTCCATGTGTTAAATACCATATTCAAGCAAAGGACATTTTTTCTGGTTCTTTTTACTATGCTGGCTATATATTTTCTGTAAATGCTGCTTGATTACTTTTGGAGTTCAGAAGGTTATCCTAAGTCACAGATGAAGCTGTCTTCCAGTATGTGTGATTTTTCAAGACAACTACATGTTTGCCAGAGGGCAGTCCAAGTTTAAATCACTACTCAAGAAAAGTCCAGGGCTGGGATATTAAGAAATGTTACAGGTCAATACTGCAGTGCATAGAAGAAAACTGTAGGACGGTCCAAGATGTTTATGGTATGGAATTATACAGATTAGAAATAAGAGACATTAAGTAACCTGTGGGATAACAAAAGGTATTGGAAGATAAGATGGAAATGTATTGCCAGAAAGATGTCAGTCCAGATAGAACATTCTCCAGTGGCATTGCCCTTGGTCCAAGCTGAGCATTTTTGTCCGTAGAATGACCAATAAAGTGACTTTCAAATTTAAAGTTTAGTGTAAAAACGTTAAATAGTTATTGACGTGACTAGATATTTCCAACTGGAGAAAGTACATCCTTTTCTTTCCCCCCCCAGTCCCAGGTGGTTGATAAGCATTACTGGAGCCTTTTGAAAATCTAACATCATTCTTTCCTATTTCCTACCCTTAAAAAACATTACATTTTAATATGGCGTTCTGGGACCAGATCTCAAGCTACTTGTCAGTGAATATGCTCATCAGTGATTGATTGCACCTTTTTATAGGTTTTCCTTGCATTTATTCTACTAGTCCATCAGTGCATAGTCTATCTCTTTATGGATCTTTTGAACTTTAATCTCCAATATTTCCTGGTGCCATATCTCATTCCTATCTCCTTCATTGTTTTTATTCTGTTTTTTGTCTCAAAAAATCTTCTCATGTTCCATTTGTGCCTGCCATCAGGGACCAACTCTTCATATTGATTAATATCCCTAAACACTCCAAAAATAAAAAATTGCATTCGATATGGAGTATAGGTCCAGACACTCCTAACCAGTTAGCAATTGCCTATTATACCATGAATGTTACAAGGTTCTTTTTAATGGTAATGGAATATCTATTTGTATTTGTCATCTGAAAATGATGAAGTATATCTAACTATTACGGTCCTCTATGAAGGGCAACAGAATTGTTTTGATGCATCTCCAGAGGAGAGGTTCCATATTTTAGAGAGACCCCTGTATCTATTCCAGAGTCCATGAAAAATGGATCCAATACTGGAAGATTTCAAGTAGCATAACAGAAGTGATGGAACATCATAAAAGTTATAACATTTAGAACCAGTGCTGCTAGTCCATTTTCTGTGCATATGTATAACTGTACAGCAGTATCTGAAATTACTCACTGCTCTCAGATGCCTTATCCAAATATACTGACTATGGAAGGACTTAGGAAGAAGTTTAGTCCTGAACTCTGCACTTGATAGCATTTATGATGTTAACTAAGATACCTAGTGGTATACTTTCACTAGTGTGGGGATTCCAGAATTTGACTATGTGACTTTTCCTTGCAGTCCTTAGTTCTTATGTTCTTTTTTCTTAATAATAATTAGCACCAGCTATAGCCATGTGTCCACTCAGTGGGTTAAAATGTGTCTCAGCTATGCTTTAATGTTTCATTATATAATAAGCCAGTACTGTTTTGATGTACATGCTGGAGCAGGACCAATTTCAGAAATGTGTCTATGGCCTCTAGCAGATGTTACACCTATGACATGATTAGTCTGTTAATCGTGTCTTAAATAATAACCCAACCACATGTTCAGGCAGTTTATGGTGCTACTAAAAGGGAAATCATCTACAAAAATATTACACAAAAGAGTGTGGTATTTTTGTGACTGGTTTCAATCATGCTTTAATTTGAACATGTGGCAGGATTAGGACCACACCAGGGTCTCCAACAGGCCTCGGAGCAGTCCCTGTTGGTTGACAGTCAGCTGATTGTCATCTAGATCCTGGACAGCACTGGGGCTCCAGTCTGATCCAGCCAATGGTCAGCTGATTGTCAGCTGGCAGTGACTGCACTAGGGCATGTTCAAACCCCTGTGCGGTCCTGGAGCCAACTGAGTGTTGGCCAGTGGGGACCACACCCTGGCTGGTTGGAGGCCCAGTGTTGTTCTGATCTAGCTGACAATCAGCTGATCTTTGGCTGGCTCTGGGGACCGCACTGGGTCTGTTTTGAGTCTCCTGGTCACAGAGCCAGCCAACAATCAGCTAATTTTTAGGCACCTGGTTTTCAGTTTGCTGGTGCAAGGGGAGCCTGGGATCATGATTCTGAGCACTCCTGCATTGGTAGGTTGGGCACAATTATTGTGCATCTTTCCGTGCATGTGTGGCATGGAAGGAGGCATGACTGGTGGGATTTGGGATTAGAACTCACTGTGCCTTTAAATGAACATCTGTCAGTGGCCTGTGTGGAATCGTATCCCACCAATGACATAGAATGTGGGTCCACATGAAAAAGTAAGGGCCATGTGTCAATTCCTCCATTTTAGGTGAATATGCCCTTCCCTAACACATGGCCACTTTCTAGTGCCTCTTTTTCCTCTACTTTCTAATTCATACTCCTCCTTTCTCTCTTCATTATCTCCCTTTTCTATCTCAGAACTTGTCTGTCAGTTTCCTTTCTATTGCCAGACCACCTCACCTTTACTCTTCCTTTCGCTTGGTCATACTTTCTATTCTATTCTCTTGTATTATCATACTCAAGCCTATGATATG
>NW_017729022.1:77157748-77190862 GCF_001723915.1 Gavialis gangeticus
TACTCCTCCTTTCTCTCTTCATTATCTCCCTTTTCTATCTCAGAACTTGTCTGTCAGTTTCCTTTCTATTGCCAGACCACCTCACCTTTACTCTTCCTTTCGCTTGGTCATACTTTCTATTCTATTCTCTTGTATTATCATACTCAAGCCTATAATATGTGAGTATCCTCCTCCTCCTCCTTGATCCTCATTACCCAAAAAAACACTTCTAGCATTCATTGCAGCAGCAGTTTTTGTGTCTACAATATTAATAGAAGTGCTCCCACTATCTAGCATTTAATGAGAGCAGTACTTTTATTAATCCCTGCCATGACAATGCATCATGCTGTCTTCAGAACGGGTGAGATGGGGATAAAGCTCGATCTGTCTAGGACTGTATATCCAATGAACAATTGGTAGAGTACATAATGCTTCTTGTTGTGGACGCGTGTTAAAGGCACCTTCATCAGCTATAACAAAGGCCCCTTTAGATTGCCTCAGAAAGGGAACAGTGGTTCACAGGAAAAAAACTTTTGTAAGATCTTGCAAGGGGCTGTATCACCACTATAGAATTTTAAGAAGTGCAAGTTTTAACAGTGACTTTGTCTTCCAGTTTAAAAAATGACAAAGAGACTGTAATTTTAAAAGCCAGTGAAAACAAAATTCTTGTGGTCCTCAGAGCCTGGTCAGTGCCAGCTACTCAAAAATAACAGGACAGCAAAAGGACCTTGTATATGTCACAAAGAAGGAACTGGGGAACTCCCAAATGACACTGCCGTTTGGCCATGGAATTTCCTGTGACATTTCTACTCTGAATTTGTATCTAATATTAACTCTATTAGAATCTGATACTTAAACTGTTAAGTAAATATTAGGCTGAATGAAAGAGACCAGAGAATAAATTTTACCCTTCAACCATAGAACAGGTATAGCACAGGCAATAGAAATAGAAGCGTACTGCATTTATTTAATAGTCTGCAAGGCCTGAATCAGGGTACTTATATTAAAACACATGAATACTGTCATTAACTTCAATAGCACTACTCTAGAACTTAAGGTTAGGAACACACTTAAGTGCCTTGCTGCATTAGGGCTATGAGGCCAGATCCATATAATTTTCATAAGTGCCTCCATTTAGGCTTAAAATACATAGAAATGATGGGTGCCTTGGCCTATAAGGGTGATCCAAATTGACAGGTTAATAGTCAGTGGAAAACTGGCTGCTTCCAAAGGCTGATCCAGTGCCAAGGTGCTCTGAAAAGGGTGCCTAGAGGTAACCAGTGGAAAATACTAGGCTCATGAGCATATCTGAAACTTGGCTACTACTAGGGGGCCTGACACAGGATTGCACATTTAGCACGTTCATTATCTTGTAATGCAGAGATCCAGGGCCTACCTAACTAGGATACCCAAAGCACACCAAATCCATTGAATTCAATACAAAGCACAACATCCATACTCATTCTCACTTAGAAACATTGGAAATGCCCACTTATAGCACAATCGCCAGCTGACTAGAACAGTTGTCCAAGAAATAGAAGACCTGGTTTGTAGGCCCTTAATCCAAGAGGATTCAAATATTTTCCAACCTGGCAGAGTGCCCATACAGCCAGGCTATGGGCTTGACTGGGCTGGGCTGCCCACCACCTTTCCTGTTGAAACATTACCTTTTGGGCAGCAAGAGTACAACAGTCTTGAGTGCATTCTCATAGGAAGGAAGCATCCTATGCTCCGGACCCTGCTCCAAGGACTGTTTACCTCACACAATCATCAGTTTAAACAGAAATAAACCTGGCAGAAAAGGCCAGAACCTAAGATTCCACCCTCTCCAGGGAGTGCCCCTACCACTAAGCTACAGATTTAGGCTCCGTCTTGCATGCAGTTCTTCTGGCTCTGGACTCCTGTAATCTTGGCTGTCCGTTGACCAAACTTCAACAGAAGGGATGGAGCATGTAGACTGCCTGATGGTTAGGGCACTCTCCTGGGAAATCTTAGTCAAAAGTCTCAATCCTGACTTTGAGGAGGGTCACAAAGTCAGGTGTCCCACTTACTGGACAAACCCACTAGGCTACTGGGCAAAATGTGTCCATCAGTACCGCAAGAGTGAACTTTGGTGCCGTGATTTGTACTGAGTTTCAATGTTGTTAGCTTCAGTCTGTCGATGCCCAATAGACTGGGGACTGTGAAGGACTTTAGACACTTCCTAGTTCCAGTCCGGAGTGCAGGAGAACTTCGGCAGTTGTCATTTATCTAGGTGCTTGATGTGGATCACTTCTGACCATCCTCAGAAGCCCAAATCTCTGTGTCCAAGATGCAGCTGGTGCACAAATGGCTTAGTGACTGGTGGGGTAGAGTTCATCTGGATCACTTTGGGGGACTTAAGTACCTACACTCTATTTAATCCTATGTAGGTACCTATGAATCAATTACAGTGTTCAGTCACTATTCACCTGGGTCAAGGTCTGACCTAGAGCTGACAAGTTGCCAGTAATTATCACTTTATTCAGTTGTCTCTGTTGTTGTTTGACAAGCCCTTGAAAATTTGTTTTGCCTTGTTTTGTTTTAGTACACATGGCAACACATTCTCTGATGCACTGATGTCATTTCCAGAGAACTCTGCTATGATTAAACTCAACCTCTCTCACTGGGAATAGGTTCTGTGTCCATGAGGGAATAAGACATAAATGGTAAATTCATTAAGAAAAGAAGAATGGATTAAAAAGTGGAAGTTGGGAGCCTGCCTTTTTAATACAATCTAATAATAAATTATGAAGGGTAAAGGTAGAGACTGATTTTCTCCTCAGAGAAGTACATGGAGGGTATGTCTACACATCACCGTACAGCAATGTTGCTATGATGCGCTATATGGGTGTTTACTGCACTATGCACACAGCGCACAATTAGATTTTGCTGCTTTGGCAATGTAGCTGGCAGTCGTGTAGACCTGCATGATCGCTACATAGCCATGGGATGCTGCACATTGCTACAACACGGTGGGGCAATGTGTAGACACGTCTAGAGTTGTACAAAAATCTTTCATACCTGTTTTGTGATAATTTCAAGCATTTCTCAGTCTGGAGACTTCTGCAGTATTTTCAGGCTGCTTTATGCAGACTTATTGAGTACCGCTTCATGTTAGGAGCAGAGGGTGTTTTAAGAAACAGCCTTGCAATTAAAATGTCTAGCTGAATTCCTGAATACATTTCAAAAGAGCTGCAGGACCTACCTTCTTACCCAGGCTTTCCCAAATGCCTGTGGAAGACAGCAGGAGGTACTTTCCAGCAGATGGTAGTACTACTGAAGAGTGACCAAGGATGTATTGTAGGCTATAAACAATACCATGTGGAGGAAGACAACAGGGCCACAGGACTCTGTTGGAGCCCTTAGGGGTACTGAAGAACCTGGAGCCCTTAGGGGTACTGCTAAACATATGCTAAATATCCCTGCAGTTCTCCCCTCTCATGGAGACCTGGGAAGTGGCTGGGCTCAGTGTGTTCTCGGTAGAGCCTACATGGTGAGTAGGGGTAAGGTTCCATCAGGCCTGGAGGAGGTGGTGGTTAAAGAGCAGGGGAGCTGAAAAGTAGGAAGTCATGCAATAATGAAAGGAGTCTGCAAATAGAAACTGGAGGAGGGAAGTGATAGATATAGCACTAAAAAAAGCAGAGGGCTAAAGTGGAATTGAATTGATTTGCACATGGCGTCTCTTTGAATTGAGAGCTTACTTTTCTGGGGATCTGGATTAATTTGTAGCTCTTAGTATATTTGTTGCTTTGGTGCATGTGTATGGTGGGGGAAAGAATTTGAATTGCCCCTGTCAAAATAACTGCATTTCACAGCAACAAATTGATTCAGCCTAGGGTAGGGGACTTCCCCTCAAGCCTTGGGATTGGGTTGGAGAAAGAGTGTCCTGGCAACTGGTTTTGCATCCTATTGCACTATATCTCAGGGGGGTCTACAAAAAATTCCATGACCCTTGTGGACATACTGTCGTGGAAAGGGCCTACTACCTACAAGTTCCTCAATGCCCTCCTCTGGCTTCTCTCAGGATAGAGCAGGTCCTGAGAGTTTCTTTGTCTCCTTCCCCAGGTTGTGTGAGGGATTATCGAGATAATACGTTCTGCTGAGGACAAGGATGATGGTTTCCTCTCTTGAGTTTGGCATTCACTGTGCATTCTTCAGTGACACCAGTATCAAAGGAAAAAGGACTCAGCCCATGAGAGGCAGTTTGCAGGAATTTAGGACAGAAAGTGTAAGGTCCATCCTCATGTCCTAATATGCGAGCCCAAACCTAGGCTTCATTCCTGCAGGCCACAGGCTGCCAGAGGCCTCTCTTTTCCGTGTAGTCCTGGGGACTCCCAAGTCTATGTGCCAATAGACCCTAGTGTGCCAACAGACATTATTCTTCACCCTTAAATATCTGGTCATACTGAATTGAGATCTGAGTAGAGAATTAAACAACTAATCCATGCCTCTTGGTACTGGTAGAACTGGCAAAAAGGGAAAGGAAAAAAAAAGAAGAAAAGTCCTGATTTGTATGCCAAATACTCTGAAAAGAGCGATCGATGGTTTCACACAGCTCCAGCTGAGAGGCTGTATACTTCAGGGTGACGTCACAACCATTCACATGGCAACAAATTGAGATGTCTCGGAATGCTTTCTCTCAACAAATCAAAGACAGCACAGCAGGAGAGGCTCCTGACTGCAGGTATTTATTTTGATTAATTAACCACTTAAGGAAGAAAGCACTCAGATACTGTTTTGAAAGTACGTCTGCCGTCAGCTGAATCATCTGCTTCCTAGGTATCAGAGTTCAGGTTTTGAGATTTTTTTTTCCTTTTGTCTCAGCTCAGCAAGTCTGGGGTTGATGGAGAGAACACTACCTGTAGTGCAAGGAGTGCCTCTCATTGGGATCTCCTGCAGTTGGCTCAGGAATCGAACCGTTCTGTATTTCCAAAGTGTCTATCACTGCAGTATCTAACAGTATGCCTGCGCAGTGTCATGTAGTGATACCTGAGTTTGCTGCCTGAATGAGCTAGCTTGAATATCAAGAGCAGCACAGCTCTCAAACAAGGCTAATATATCCTGCTGCTCCCAGTGAAGTGCAATGGCTATACTGCTTCTAATACTGGAGCAGCTCACTATTCAGCATTGTATTTTGCAGTGTAGAATGACCAACAACTCAGACAGATTGGTTGAATTTGGGGCCCTCTGAGTGAAAAATAAGGGTGATTACCCTAAATTGTGTTCTTTCTATATCACCCTCATCCACCCAGATACAAAGCAGAAAATCGTAGGCATTGCTAGAATAAGAAAAAGTTTATTATAACAAATCAGTAGTGATTCAAAGTTGCTAAGACCTGGGTTTATCTTTTTGTAACGCTTTCAGCTAACAGTGGCAATGCAAAAAAAAAAAATCTTCAGTCTTGCTACAAATAAATGCTTGAATTGGCTTTTAGATTATTTAGTCTCACTGTGAACCCCTGACTTTGTTGACAAGCAGTTACTTGGATGAGTATTGACAGGCAGACCCAAAGCACACCAGGGTCACACATACAGTAACAGATCACTGTTGGAGAGGAGAGGAGAGTGGCATCTGAGTTTATTTGACTGCTTATGTGAATAACTCTCCTCCGATATGAGTAAAGCTGGGGGTGGGGGGCAGTCTCAGCCTTGATTTTCTCTGCTTTCAATCTTTTTTAAATAAAAAATACATTTGTATTTAATTATTCTTCAAGTAGTTTCCCCCCTGCCAAAATAATGCCATGCTGATAAAGTGCCTGGATTAGCCAGCCAAAATTTTGTCTATGTTTTTTGCTTGATCAGCGACACTTTCCTCCACTTCATCACTCTTGAAAGTGACATTAATTGTTTCTGTCTTGGCTTTTTAAAAAAATATATTATCCTTCTAGAAGACTGAAGATGTCAGAAAGATGGTACTTTGTCGATCTGCAACTGTTCTTTGTTCCTCAGACCATGTACATAGACTGTCCTTTCTTCTTAATATCCATTCCTTTGCCAAGCTGGTTGGCATTGTCTCACACAGGAAAGGAAAGCATCTTTGCACTATTAGCCAGTCAAAGTTTCCATGCCTTAATCATCCCTATTCTTTTATCTCAGCCCAAACCATCCTTTGTAGGAATGTTCCTGGGCAGATTCTTATTTAGACCATAGCACCGTTCAACTACTATGATCATGTAAATGGGGTTCAAATGAGCACAGTAATCTGTACTGACTTAAAGGTTTCTTTACATGGCCAGAGAAGAGTGAAGGGACTTTAGTGTAAATAGTATTTGGCTTCTTGTTTTTTAGCAAATGTCTGGTGATGTACCTCTCTGCTCCGTGGAGTAACTTTTTACTTTCTTTTGAAAAAGGTTTTCTGATACAGATATATAACTGCATTGAAATACCAATGCTTTTCATAGTTTAGAAGTCCTGTTTCTAATTAGGTAGACATTCCATTAAAACCTGCATTGGGTCTCTGCCTCAAATTGCTTGAGAAAATGATGATTGAGAATCTAAAGGGAGACTGTGAATGCTGATGTGAACTTTCCGCTAGTCTGTGCAATGCAAATAGGAAGTAATATTAAGAAAGTTCTTAGTCATACAGCAAACATTTTTCAAAAGTGGTTCCATAAATTGTGCAAGCAGAATGTACAGGGGTGTTTCAGAAAGTAATGGCAATGTGGGAAAAGAAGGAAAACATTTTGTGTGCAATGAATGGGAATCGACACAGCAGTGGGGAACAGTGATGGTATTGTCAAATGGACCCATCATTTAAGACTATGTGGAGATGTGATGTGGCTGAGTAAATGATTGTTGCACACAGAGTGGTTTTATTTCAAAATTGCCATTACTTTTTGAAATATCCTTGTACACAGGTGTCCCTTTGCTTGTGCCATTAGATTAATTAGAAATGCTGCTTTACAGACCTGGTATAATTCCCTTTGCTGGACTCTCACCGAGAAGTTGTATCTGGGTCCTGCCAGTGTGCCTTTAAAGCTTCTTCTGATCTGAGTAGGGTGCATCCCTCTCTGTGTCCTTGACAACTAGCTCATTTAGGCTCAGGTTTGAATCCTTCAGAGAGTCCAGGATCCACCCTCTTGCACACGGCTTTTCCTCCAGATCATGGAATCTTTCTCCTCTGTAGCCAGTGTCCTACTAGGGCTGTGCAAAGCTTCAGTTGCTGATTCGATTCGGCAGAGATTCGGCCCGATTTGGTGGCTGAATCTCCAAATCCGAATTGAATCAGAGGACCCTTTAATTTCTCTGAATCGAGTTGGAGAGATTTGGAAAGATTTGGAGATTCAGACACAGACACAGCTTTAAATGTTTTTTCTACATACCTCTAGGTAGCAGGCATCTCGTGAATGCTGTGATACTGGGGTGCATGGAGTGTCCCATAGGAGCAAGAGGGGGTCCCCAGCGCACTCGGCAGCGGACCTGGAAGTGGACCAGAAGCACTTCTGGTCCACTTCCAGGTCCGCCAGGGAGCACATGGGGGGGGGCCCTGCACCCTCCTGGTCAGCAACTCATGTCTCCTGGGTCTGGGGGAGCACCCGGGATCCTCCCATGGCCAATTGCCAAGCTGTGGGGTGCAGGCCTCCCCCCACCCCGTGCGCTCCCTGGCGCACCTGTAAGTGGATGGGAAGTACTTCCGGTGGACTTCCGGGTTCGTAGCCGAGCACGTGGAGGGCCCCCCTGCACTCCTGTGGGATGCTCCATCCACCCAGCATCACAGTGTTCATGAGCTGTGCCTGGTACCTTGAGGTATGTAGAAAAAACACTTAAAGTTATGTCTATGTCTGAATTGTTGATTTTTTCCGAATCAGCATCGAATTTTCAGATTCAGCAGAATCAAATAGGGGACAGTGATCTGAATCAACAAATCAAATCACTGTCCCTGATTCAGGCCAAATCTGAATCCGACTCGACTAAGGCCTACTTTGCACACCCCTATTTCTTACTTCCTTAGTCAGGCAGGTAGTTAAAGAGAGGCAATTGCTACAAAAGATCGTTCTATTTTCTTTTCTGTTGCAGTTACACATGGAGTCTCTGTGGCCTCTTTTACTTTTTGGTAAGAAGGTGATGGCCTACTGTTGTATAAAATCCAGACATCCTTGTTGGGTGACCCTCTCGTAAGCTTAATTGGGTAATTGATGTCCCCACCAGATACTCTGCCACTGCCATCTTGGAGTTTAGACTGAAAAATTGGTTTGACCTGGGAGATAACCATCTCTTGGTTCAAAGTGCTCAATTTGAATGGATGATCATCTAAGTTTAAACTTTTGAAAAAGTTTAATGATGATCATCTTTTAGTAGCCCTCTTCCAAGACCAAGGGTTCCTCCTGTCACTTTTCTGTGAGTGTTAGCTCAATACAGAGGCAACAGAGAGCTGAGCTGAAAATACAAACAAGCCTTTTCAAAATGGTGTTTGTATTTGGACGCAGTTGTATTCAGAGTCTCTCTGGTATCAAACATATATTAAGGTCTGCATAGACAGATTCCCCAAATCCCTTACCTTGTGTTTTACAGGACGTACCTATGAAAAGGGCTATTTTTGTGTGTGCACATATTTATTCATGGGCAATTGGTGGCTGTGAAAGCTTGGACAGTGCCTGTTGCATAAAAATGCAAGACGGTGGCTGGCGCAAGACTGGGTTGTGGTAACAAGTCTGCCACAAAGAAAAACTGCACTAATGGCTGCAGCCCATTAGGCATCGAGAAAGTGGAGCTTGTGGTACCCAATACCAGACCCATGCCATAAGATTATAAGTCCTTAACCTTCTATCACACCCAGGCCTAAAAAATAAAAGTAATGGTTAAAATTATTGGCAGAGACCTGACATACTCATTACACATATATAACAAGACTTGGAGAGCAAGCCAGAAAGCCAAGTGGCCTAGGGAGAAGACTACATATACATCTGAATTGAGCTAAATATCACTAAAGGAAATGAACTAAAATATCCACTTCAAATCAAAGCCTGTAAGAGACCAGGAGCCATGAAAACATGACTGTAAATATATCCCGGTTAACACTTTTCCCCTTTTATTAAGGTATACTTCACAAAGCAAATATCCAATATCTGTCTAAAGTTTTACAAATGTCTAAATGTTTATTATGCTAAATCAGTCTACCTGACTGCATCTAACCTACCTCATACCTGTTGTCCCCAGTGGCATTTGATCTTTAGTACCTCATATTTGCATTAATTAATTAAGGCATATTTCTCAAAATAGGTAGTCAATCTCTAAATGTTCATCATTGGCGATGTGCGGGCCCCAAGGGGCAGGGAGGTGGGCCCTGTGTGGCCTGCTATGCCCCTGGTAGTGGGGGCTCGGCAGTGCAGGCTGCTTTGCCCTGGGCCATAGGGACTTGGAGAAACTGGAAGTGCCATGGTGGTGGTTTCACTTTTACCTTAGAAGCCAGCATGCCTGTTGATAGTGTGTGCCGGCTTGTAAGGTGCTGGTTAAGGCAGCTTTTACTGTATGTTAATTCCATCCTTGCCTGGTTTGTTCAGACTTTGATTAACCAACTATCAAGAAGGAATGCTTTGAAGCTATACAATTAAAACAGTATAAAAAGCAAGACAAAAGCCAGCAAAGTGTGCAGTCCGTGGTAGATCAAAAAGACATCCTGTACTCAGCCCAGAGTGAAGGACCCATGCTCTGTGAAAGCTGTAAAGATAAGAACTGCTTTCTGCCTGCTTGGGTAAAAAAATCTTGCAGCTAAAATAATACAAGGACAGTAATAGCTTGTTTATTGAATATAAGAAAAAAGTTGTTTGTTTTCCTGTCGTTTAGTTTTATAGCTTGTTGTTGGTAGTTATTAAAGCAAGCTTTTCTGCTATTAATTAACTGAGTGTTATGTCAATTCTTAAAGCATTAGGTTAGACTGTGATAAACTCATTAACTATAGTTACTACACATTTAGTTAGTACTTCATTAAGCAAGTACTAAACTTAATTAATGAATGTGTATACACACCCACAGGATAGGAATATTGATATAGCTGTGATGGTTAAAGAATTATTCTGATGGTTTGGGAGAGGCAAGGGCTTTTTTGTGGTACCTTTTATTGGAGCAACTGTATAGTTGGAGGAGATGTTGGACAAGCTTTTAGTCACAAAATACCCTTCTTTCAGTCATTTAATTGCTCCTTCTTTTTGCCCGACAAAGGTGATTAGCATATTCATCAACTTTAATGACAAGGTTTTTGATTTTCTGTAGATCAAATGCCTGATTAATGGCAACCATTAACATATTAGGGCATGAATTTCTGAGTATTATGGCTTATGTTTCCATGTTCTGTCTTTCAGAAGTATGGGCCACTGTTGGAAGGCACTTAATTACATTTAACAGCTCTTGAGGAAGCTGATATATTCTAAGTTTAATTTTACTTCCGTACATGAGTGTGAAAAAGATGGACATGAATCATTTGATGTGGCTTTTACTGCTAAGTCCTATTTAGAGTTCTGAAAAAATCTTCCTTTTGCTTTTTATTGTAATCTGTGGTTCCCATAATTAGCAATTATTACTGATAAAAATAAAGACAGTTACTTTTTAAGTTCTGTCACAATTCAAAATCTGCATTTGTTTTCACTTTTTCTATAATTTATCATAAATTTTTTTGTAAAATACCCCAATTATAAAAAAGACCATTCTACATATTGCTGAATAGTATTGTGTCACATTGTATTGTGTCACTTTTTTATATTCACCTTTGATTTTATCTGGATCCTTTTGGCTACTGAATGTACAGTGCTGTTACATTTTAAATGACTGTACTTTCAGGGCAAACCATATATTTCCAAATGATAGCCCTGTGCAGATTCCACATACATATGCAAGTTTCACATTCTGACTAGTCAAAAGAAGAATCATTATTATTTGCTGTAATATAAAAGTAATGGGAAGTTAAGAATGAGGACTACTTTTCTTTTTTATTTTTATTGTCACATTGCTCCTTAATGACTAGGTAGACTTTAGCTGTGTAAAAAAAAACCACCATCACATCCCTACTACCATTCAGTTCAGCTTTTAACTTTGAAAATATAAAACAGTAATTACTTTAAATATCCAGTTTTATGAATTTCACACTGTCTACAACAGTCATAATGAGCTCAAGGTTGGAATTTTTTGGAAAGTTAATGATCAGCCAGGTTTAATAACTACCAAGAAATTCAAGTATGTCAGCCTTTGCTATAGTCCTGTCGCATCTTATAAGCTAAGCAAAGTTGGGGCAAGTAGCTGTTTGACTGTGAAACTTGCAAGAGCGCTTGTGGTGGTATCTGCAGGAACCAGAGTAAGTTCTAAATTATACCTGAATTGCATTTTAACATCTAAGTACTGTTGTGGATCTGGCCCTTGGTGCTACAGCAGAGTGATAGAAGCCACTGTGCTGTTGGAGATAACTGTTTTTTAGGCTGTATATAGACAATCAGATGATCTGGAATACTCACCTAGGTTTGTTTTCCTGGTAGAAAAATTTACCTGGAGATGCCTGAACACACATTTGAATGCTGAAAACCTGAAGAGCAGACAGCTTGCAGTGCTGAGGCTGCACAGCCACAGGGCCACTGTGCACACCTCCCAGCATGCTTTGAAGGCTCCCACAGTCTTCCTGGCAAGAGATGTCAGCAGTGCACAAGGCAGCCCTGATTGGCTTACCCAGATGGCTCAGAGTCAGCCGGTATCTCCCTGATGCAGAATGTGGGGATTGTGAAGGGGTATGTTTTGCACCCTGCTTAACTGGAAGAGTAGTGTCTAGTGAGTGATAAAGTGTCTTCCTGGGAGTAGAAGTGGGGGTGGGAGTAAAGCACCTTAGGATTTTGGAGAACTATACTATGGCTTCTCTCAGAAGGGTAAGTTTTGAAGACATTTCAAACTCCCAGGAGAAACTCTCCCAGGAGTGATTTAACCCTGGTAGTTCCCAGGTTATTTTTCTCCTGAAACAGCCATTTTTTGCTCTGGGAGAAAAATACTGGACATCTATACACTCATGATTTCTCTTGGGAAATCAGTGACTCTTCTAGGAGAAACAGAATATTGTTACATAGCCTTAGACTGAAAGGCTGAAAGAAAGTCATAACCAGAGGTGTAACTGGGTGTTTGAGTGTCCAGAGCAGCAGTGGTGTATGCGGCAACATCAGTGATTGTACTGCTGGTGGTGAGGCAGCAGCCAGGTCATCAGTGCAGCTGATGTTATTTTGCTGTGACTGGTGCTCCAGTCACCCCCCTTCATTTACACTAGTTGTCCTAACCAATTGTAGTCATTGAAGATCATATCCAAATAGGTCTTGTAGCTGCTTAAACAGAATGTAGGTGGAATTTAAGGGTCTAAACACAAAAAGGGGTCCAAAGTGACTTCATTCCAGCAGCTCTAAAACCATATGGACGCTTAAAGTAATTGGCCACGTACGTGTTGACCAGAAAAAATCCCATGGCAACTGAACTTGGACTACTGTGCATGTTCAGAAGTGAGTCAGCTTGGCTACAGATGTATCCAGTTAGTGTGGGACATACCTGGTGCTGGTGGTAGTGCTCCAAAGAGAATTCGAATCCAGATCTCCCACAGGCTAGGAGAGTGCCCAAACCACCAGTTTATAGGTTAGCTTGGTGAGGGACACTCTCCACTTTTTCTGTTGAAATGACCCACTGGAGAATAGATGGGGCTGGAAGGAGAACAAGCAAGGGGACATGAGACTCAGTAGCACTATGTGGTGGCTACTCCACTACAAAATGGGTCTCTTGTCAGAACTGTTTTTAAATTTTATATTAGGTAGATGTCTGTTAAAAAGGAAAAATAACCTTGGCTATAGGGAGTTTTTGAAAAATGTTTTAGCGACCAAATTATAGTGCTACAAATATATTTGATATATTTGTCAGCTGTCTTTCTGATCAGTGAATGTTAATATGGTTCTATGAGCATCTTAACTAACAATCCCTTTAGACTAGAGGAGAGAAGTGGAAATCCCTATTCTGGATTTTTCCTCCTTGGTCACTATACGTCTCTTACTTGAGCAGGCTTGTCTCTCTCCTGACATCTAGTCAGCCTTAAAATATATCAAAGTAAAAGAAGTTAGTTATTTTTATAAAGTGTTATGGCCAATCACCAGTGTAACATTCTGGTGTTACCAACTTGATTGCAGAGCAGCATATGAGACTGAGAGAAAATGACCTCGTTTTGCAGTTGGGTAATGTGATTGTTGTAGCTACAATATAATATTAATACTAAAATGGCCATTCTAGGATTTGAAATAGAACCAGCTATTTGGCTAGAGACATTGGAAGCTAATGTAGTAGTAATAATAATAAAATCCAAACACACGTCACAGTGTAACAGAGGAGATGTCTTAGGCAGTATGTGTGTGGGTGAGCATTTCCAGTTAGGCCAGCTGTGGAGGTTTTTGAAGTTGCTAGAATTCAATCAAATTTACAGCCTTGTGTTGTTTAGCTACTTATTTATTCTCACAAGATTATCCATTGGTGATGTATATATTTCATGATTGGTGTGCAAGCAAGCTAAGGAAGTAACGGTTGGATGAATGGACTGCAACTTTGATAGAAAACTGGGCTGGGGCATCAGCTTCAAAACATAGTAATCAATAGCTCGATGTCTAGCTGGCAGCAAGCAGACCCTCAGGAGGTTTGCAGGTGATACCAACTGGGGGGAGTAGTAGATATGCTGGAGGGTAGGGCTAGGATTCAGAGAGACCTAGACAAATTGGAGGAGTGGACCAAAAGAAATATCATGAAATTCAATAAAGACAAGTGCAAATACCTGCACTTGGGATAGAACAGTCCCATGCATCGGTACAGGTTGGGGACTGATGGGCTAAAAAGCAGCTCTGTAGAAAAGGACCTGGGGGTTACAGGGACAGTAAGCTGAATATGAGCCAACAGCATGCCCTTGTTGTGAAGAAGGCTAATGGCACCATGGGGTACATTCTTAGAAGCATTGCCAGCAGATCATGGGAAGTGATTATTTCCCTCTATTCGGCACTGGTGAGGCCACATCTGGAGTACTGTGTTCAGTTTTGTGCCCCCCACTACAGAAAGGATGTAGAGAAATTGCAGAAGGCAACAAAAATAGTTAGGGGTTGGGGCTCATGACTTCTGAGGAGAGGCTGATGGAGCTGGGCTTGTGTAGTCTGGTGAAGAGAAGACAGAGGGGTTTTAATAGCAGCCTTCATCTACCTGAAGAGGGGTTCCAAAGAGGATGGAACTGGACTCAGTGCTGGCAGATAACAGTACAAGGAGCAGCAGTCTCAAGTTGCAGCAAGGGAAGTTTAGGTTAGATACCAGGAAAAAACTTTTTCACTAGGAGGATAGTAAAGCACTGGAACAGGTTACCCAGAGAGGTTGTGGAATCTCTATCCTTGGGGGTTTTTAGGTCCTGGCTAGACAAAGCCTTGGCTAGAATTGTCTAATTGGGGATGGCCCTGCTTTGAGCAAGGGGTTGGACTCAATGACCTTCTGAGATCCCTTTCAAGCCTAATTTTCTATGATTCTATGTGTTGTTTTATTCTCTGTATGTAGAATGAAATAAAGAGTCACTGCAGATTACCTAAGGCCTTGGTTAAATTTTGCCCAACTCAGCAGTGACTAATACCTGTTGGCTTCTGTTACTGATGACCTAACATAGGATGAGAACTGGTGGCTACCCATTTAATAGTAAGTGTCCCTAGAGCTAACTGATACATTTCCTGACAGTTTCAACGACGGTATAGAACTACCAGATACCAATAATGAAGAGAGTTGGGGTCCATTGAGAAGGCAACCTAGGGAACCTAGTACTGTTGCAGACTATGTGCTTTCTGGTTACCTGGACAGAGGACTTCAGTCTCCAATGCTTTTAAGATGGCACATTTCAAGGGCAGTAGAATGATCAAATACAAAAGTAATACATTTCTGTTACTCATCTCAAACACTCATCTTAGGAAAAAAGGTAACATAATGAGTTGATTTTAATGTTTATTAAATCAAGTAAATTTTTGGGACATCTTTAAGGTCTGAAGTTAATGTATAGTATAATAAAACAGTTGTATAATTCATGTTCTATATTACAGTAGTGAGGCATGTTTTGCTCAGAACAAGTACAGTTGTTTTCACTATTAAGTTTTTAACTCCATTAACCTATCAGTGCATGTTAATTTCCCCTTCTACTTGCTCTCACCGATATAATTCATTTGCTTGTTTTTAACATTTACTGTAAAAGTGCTTGAATTTGTCTGCCTCCTGCTACTCCTCCTCTTCACTGATGTGCTAAGTAGTATGTAGACATGTGCCCTTTCCCAAGGGGCTGACTATCTTTACGCATTTCAATATCTTCTAAACTTCCCGGCACTGTGATTCACAGCGTTGAATTCTCTTAGTTCATCCTGCTTGCTATGGCAGTCATTGTTGCTGTTGTTGTGCTGTGTTTTGTTTTTTTAAAAATTAAAATATTCAACAGGAACACTTCAATCTAGCAAAACACTTAAGCAACTGCTTATGTTTAAGTATGCAAGTTGTCCTATTGATTTCAGTTAAAGTTAAGCACCTGTCTAAATACTTTGCTGGTTCAAGGCCTATCATAGAAAAGAAATGTGAGTTAAAGCCAATTTATACTTAACTGCCCATCACAGTAAAGGAATAGCCAGTAGCCCAGCATCTAGTTATTGAGAGAAATAGGAGAACGGCTTGTCACTTTTCTAAAAAAAAATCAGAGTTTTTCAGCTCTGCCCCTCATGTTTTCTGAGCCATAACCACAGTCACCTTGGTTTGAATGGAAAAAATGTCTTGCTCTACAAAGTCACTTCAGGGCAACAGCATATTGCAATAATAAGGGTAAGTTAGTTTAGAATTGGTATCACCACTCATTTGATGTCTAATTTGTTAGGGAGGGCAGATTATTCTTATATAAATCTAGCAGAAGATTCCACTAACCTAAAGGACAGCTTTGCACACAAAGCCAAAACATGTATATTAAATAAATGACAAGCAGGGTACATTTACATGTGTGCTTTAATAGGAAGTAGCCTATTCTAATGTACATTAAAACATCACAAAAAAACTGCACTTTCACTAGTGCTCATTAAAATAGGCTAATGCACCCTGTTCTAGTACCTCACAATGGAGATACTAAATTTAATGTGCAAAAGTGCATTAATGCAAAAGTGCATTAATGAACATGTAGACATGCCCACTGAGGACCAAATTCTGTTCTGTTCAAATAAAATGAATCCACTGAAGGCTGCAGAGAAACTGTAGACTTAAATCAGTATTCATGAAAATTGAACCATGATCCCCAAATTTTTCTAGTTATGGCTTCACCGTTAATTTTTTCTCTCCTTCCTTACTTAGGAAAACTGTATCTCCATCAGTATAGCTCCCAGTTGATTTACAGTACTCTGAAGCTGACTTATGTACTACAGTTAATATTAGTACTGGTTTCCTGATTCAGAACTTGAATGGGCAATGTCTTGTGTTTCCCAATGCTACACAACCAGGGGATGAGGAGGACAAAGGTCCCCAAATTTCCTACACAGGAGTGACATTACTTAGACTGTAGAAATCCACATCTAGCATACCACATAACTTTCCAGGTGCTTTAAAAGAAAGAAACATTTGTTAGTTTTTCCCCCTCCCTTCCTCTCCTGCAGCGATTAACTCATTTGTGATGTTATTCCTGGAGAAGTAATGAGCTCCTTATGGAATTCTCACCATGGAGTTTCCAGTACCGTGTTTGCCAAAAAAAAATGCTACAGTATTGTTTTGTCTTGTTCTTTCTTTATGCCCTTTAGGCATCCTTAATGAGGACAGCACTTAAGCACGCACTGAACTTTACACATAAACCTGAAATGGAAACCCATGCTCAATAGTTGTCCTGAAAAGGGATGGACTTAAGGGTGTGCTGAAGTGTTGTCTTGAGTTGGGAGCTGTAACTCATTATTTCTCAGATGATTACTTGTGTTTTTTTTCATTGTCCAGAGAGTATGCTGAAACTGTGCTGTGAATTATCCAGTGTTGAGGAAAACATGTAGAATTTTGGAGGCTCAAAAAGCATAATAGCTTAAGAAATGCCATACTGAGTTAGATCACAGGTTTAATTCACTCTGTGCCCTGGGCAGAATCTGGATCACACCATTCCTTGTGGGATGGATCTGTGGGACCAGTAGTAGTGATGGGGGCAGTGCTAGGGATGGGGCAGGTAATCCTTAAGGTGGTAGTGAGGCATGCAGCAGAGACAGCAGTAGGTCAAGTAGTCAGGGGGTGAGTGGGGCTGTGTCAGCATAGCTTTCAATTTCACCCCTGCCACCAGTGGCCATTTCCACAGGGGCTCTGCTAGCCCTGACCCTAAATTCCCTGGCTCACCAGCATCCCAGCAGGTTCAAGGGAGTAGCTGCATAGGCTAGATGTGGCCCAGCGTCCGTATGTCTGACACCCTTGATTTAGTCTGATATCTTGTCTCTCAGTGGCACAAAGTAGATGCCAAAGAAAGAATATTTATGCAAGACCTATCCAGGATCATAGAATCATAGAAAAGCAGGGCTGGAAGGGACCTCCAGAAGTCATCCAGTCTAACTCCTGCCTGGGGCAGGATCATCCCTATCCAAACCATCCTATACAAATCCCTTGTGTAACCCAGGGTGTCTCAATGTTTTTCTTCCTGAAGCTCCCCAGCATGCAACAAAAACTCCATGGTTCACCTGTGCCACAACAGCTGAGCAGTCCCCCTGAAACCTGCTCGTGGGCCCACAGGGGGCTGCGGACCCCCAGTTGAGAATTGCTGGTCTAACCTACACCACAAGACATAACACCCTAACCTGCCACAGGAAAAGCAGGGGGAATGCAGCAACCAATGTCCTGCTGCTGCAAGGTTGTAAAAACGTGCTCGAGAGACCCAAGGAAGAGGGCCATGCCTGCCACTACAGAGGAGGTTGAAACCCCCCACAGTTCCTACCAGTCTAATGATGGGGTAAAATTCCTTCCTGACCCCAAATATAACATTTAATCTCACTTTGAATGGAGAAGCAAGATCCTCTAGTCAGGAGCCTTTGAGCTGCAGGACATTTGGGCACTCCAGTCACAATCCTCAGCTTTGGCTGCAGTCAATAGCCAGTGATTCATCTTGGACTCTTCCCCTGTAGGTGTTTTTGTAATAGAATTGGGAATGCAAGCAATGTGGTCTAGTAGAGGGGTCAGTGGGCTAAGAGTCAAAAGATTGGGTTCAATTTCCAACGTTTCCACTTCCTACAGTGTGTGGCTTTAGGCATTTTGGATGTCTGCTTCTGTTTCTGGTCTCTGTCATTTATTTAGATTGCAAATATGAAAAGGGCAGGGGCTTTCTTATTATGTGCTCATTGTGTCTGCCAGAATGGGCACCCTGATCCCAAGTGAGATATCCAGGTGCTTCTGCAATATCAGTAATAATATTAATTGTTATTTTGCCCTTTATTTCTGAATCTTCTGCTACCCACTACTGTAGAATTTGGGGCTTATCCCTACTGATTGCCTATCAATATAAAGACTGAGAGGACCCCAGGAAAGGTTTTGCTGTCAAGCAGCCTGTGTGTTTGGTAATGCTCTCCTCAATGGTCAGAGGTATCCACAGCTCTGTTTGGAATCTATATATAGTGACCATAGGTAAGACCTCTCATATTAGCCTGGGATTTTCAAAAAGGCTCAGTTTGGACCTATCTCTGTACGTGCTGAAGCCCATGAAAGCTTTTACCATTGAGCCTTGTTTGAACAAGGTTCAGCCAATGTTGAAATGTATATGTCAAGGTGAGCAGTCAAAAATGGAGGCAAACAAACTTGGACATTTTGCAAATGATTTGGTCTAAACTTTTTATAGGGGTTGTGATATCACAGTCTTGGACGGGCGGGGGGGAAGGACACCAGCCCCAGGTCCCCAGTTGGAGTGGAGGAAGGGAGTGCAAAAAAGCAGCCATTGCAGTTCTCATCTAGCCATGCTACCACCTCCACCAGCCACCACTGCCCGGTGTACCACTGCTGCTCAGTGTGTACGAATGTGCTGTTATACCGCTCCCCACTCTTTCACTCACTCTCTAATGTTTACTAGCGCACAACTCTCATTCTTTAATTCTAGTTTCATGGGCAGGGGTATTGTGTCATATGTACTTAATACTGCCATGCTGACTACCTACCTGTGAAGCTCCTATAACTACCAGTTGTACTGATGGCCTTAGTTCTGATGCTGGCTTTCTGTTTTGTCTTGGGCAGCACTTTTACAGGCAGTAATAGCCGGTGATCTTCTGAAGGTAAGTACAGCAGGCTGAATGTCTGTTTCTTCACAGCAGTTTGCAAGTCTTCACTGTTAATTTATACTTTACTCCCCCTCAGAGCACAGTTAAGTGCTGTAAGGATAAATAGCCAAATGCCATTTTACAGTCCTTCCCGGAAACCTTGCACATTAAGGGAACATCAGCCAGGTGAGGTGTGACATTCCAGTGAATAAGATCTAGTGTTATACCATATCTTTCATAAGCCTTTCATACCATTTGGGTAGTTACTAATGGTGATGTGAGTATGTTGGCAAATGTAGCAACTAAGCAAGACAGCTGTTCCAACACAGACGTGCACAACAAATCCTGTTTTACTGATATGAGAACATTGGCCAGGACACTGAAGTTGTCTCTGTTTCTTTACAAAGAATATACAGAGATTTTTAACTTCTACCTAGAGAACCCTAAATTCAGGCAGAAAGGAATTCGGTTTTGCATCTCATGTTATGATGGATGGCAGTTCCAACAGTTCATTAGTTTCTGCTCCTCTTTGCACTGCACTTCAATCTGAGTATTGATTATGAGCCAAGCTCTAGTCCATTTAGTACAGCTTGAAACCCAAGAAATCTGGACTTAGCTTTCAGTGCCAACTACTGCTAATTGTCTCTGGAGGGCAGACTGGGAGCAGGAGCAGAGGAAAAGTGTCTCACTTCTATATAAGTATACAGTGCCTCTTCTGACAATTGTAGTCCTTATTTTTCACTAGGTGCTCACAAATGTACCCCTGATTTGGGGTGAGTATTGTGATTAATGATTGCCTGTTAACTAAGAAAAAGCTTTTGTGAAGCCATTTGTAAAAGTGACAGCTCTATTACTCCAGTCCTTTGCCTTCAGATATATACTTCAACACCTCTGCCTCCATTACCCCATGGCAGGAGCAGCAGTTAGGATTCATGGTAACCACCATGCAGAAAATATCTCCCTCCTTGGTATTGCATCCTGTTCTGAATTTTGAAGCATAGTTTTCCCCCATTCCTTAAGACACTCTCACAATGTTCAGACCATCTTTGACTTTATTTTGAGTGGAGAACTTATTTTCTCTTCTCAGATGCATTATGACTTTGTGTCATGACATAATCATTCCCTGTTGTCCTATTTCAGTTCCGGCACTGTCGCACACTGTGCATTGCAAGCTGCCAGGGCCTCCAGCACATTTTATAATAATCCACTCTCTTTTATTGCCTTCCCAGACTGGATCATTCCCTTAAGAGGTCCAAGATAGTTGGAGGTACCAGCAAGTATATGAATAAAAAAGGAGGAGATATCTTGTCTGATCTCAGCTACACTGGTTACCCAAAGGACAGGAATTAGAGACTGAGTTGGGTGGGGGAGAGAACTGGATTTTAAAACATTCTTCCTGTGATGTCAGCTGCAAATGTATACATTGTGTATTTAGTAATGGCCTCGTTGATGCTCAGATTGTCGCTGTTTTTGAAAATATTCATGAAGATAAAAGGATCAATTATTTTTGTAGCAACTCGGACAACACAAAATCCATACACAGGCTATTCACAAAATCCATGAACAGACCCTAGCATCAGCACTGTAATATGTATGTAGTTATGAAAACACAGTGATCCATCCCACATACTTCAACGAGAAACACACTCATGTGGATCATGCAATGGACCCCCAGTCCCCCTGGCTAAAATGCAGTGCCCATGGCATACATTGTTCTTGCTAAGTTGCTTTGGTGGATCACGGGGGTCCCATGACCACAGTATGTCATGTTAGATGTCATCTGGCTGGGAGTCTGCCTGTTGTAGGTTAATGGAGTTACTAGGTACTCGGACTACAATTCCCTTGGAACACGCTGGTTTTTTTGTATAAAAATGTTTTGACTTGGTCTGGAAACTTTGGGGTTTTGTAAATTCAGAATTTTTTAAAAGTCAGAATTCACTGCTGAAAGATAATACTTGTGAGGAAAATTTAATTGAAAACCTGATTTTTATATTAAGTGGAACTGTTTCAAAAGAATTATTTTTCCATAATTCCTATCTGAAAGCAAGAATTCATTGACAGATCTCAGCAGTGAGCCAGCACTTCAAAAATGTCATTTGCCCTTGTTCACTCATTGCTTTTGTTTTAGGTCGGAAGACTTTGCTCTACAGTATAAATTCCTACAACTTTTAGTTAACAACTCCTGCTGCTTTTTTGATCACCCGCTAGCAGATTTAATGGTCAATTTACATGATATTTCTTTACCTGCGCATGCTGTCATACAATTATCTTGTCCTTTTCCCATGAATTTATATTACAGTTCATTGAATGCTGTAAAAAAGGAGCTAACCTGTTAATCCAGGGACCTGACCACTGTTCCTTGCTTCACCATGCTGCCAAAACTGGGAACAGTGAGATTGTGAAATACATCTTGGAGCACGGTGAGTAATTTTTGCAAATAATGGGCAGTCACTTGGCATACTGAGCATAAAGAAGCATGCTTATTCTTCATCACTATGGCCTCCTGCAACGTATAAGTAGAGATTAGATGTATGAAAGAAGTGTCAAACCTGGAGTTAAGAGTTACCTCTACTGTCTCAGTGGCAACCCCAAAATCACTGCTGAGAAATGACCCTTCCTGATCTACATGCTGAAAAATTATCTTGTGGTTACCATTAGAACAATGCCAGGCATGCTCAGGTCTTCTTTTGGTAGTGAACCTGAGACTGAGATCCTGAGAGCGTCCTTGGGCATGCCCCACTATCAGCCACACAATGTTATTTCAGTGAGTGAGTGAGTGTACAGGGCTTGTGTCTCAGTGATGATCTCAGGATAGCTGTGGAGGTAGTATAGACAAGCCCGAAGAATGAAGAGTATAAGAGGACAGCTTTAGATTAGACCAATTATTTTAATAGATTTGAATATTATAAAGCCAGGACCATCATGGTGGGATAGCCTGACCTCTTGCAAAACAAGTCACAGGAGTACCCTGAATTAATTCCTGTTTAAACATGACCCACTCTATCAGAAAACATCCAACTTCAATGAAAAGATTTACAGAGATGGAGAATCCACCATGACCCTGGCTAGGATTTTCCAGTGTGGCCTGTCTTTTCCTACTCATGTCTACCTTCCCCTGTATTTCCCTCAGACACCCTCAGAATACATGTAGATACTGGAATTATCACATAGTTAGACTCTAGAAATAAAATAATTCAACATAGTAGGGACGTGAACAGGAAATCCATGACACCTTCTTCAGCAAGTAGAGAGCACATGAGAAAGTATAGCCAGGTTAAACAAAGATGAAACATAAAGTTATGTGAATAACAATCCAGTTTTTCACTGCATGGCAAGAACACTTTGCCACTTTTCTAGGCCGTTAAGTCTCTGGACAGCTGAATGGGGTTTTAAGAATGCACAAGTAGAGGTCTTCTCTCTGCTTTTCAATTGCCACCAAACATTAATGAGAAGAAATTCTACACTCTCTGCAAGTCAAGTTGCTGAAGTTTTATCAGTGTTCCTTCCTTTTCTATAGTACTTTCAAATGTTATCTGGCGCTGGCACTTTATCAACATTCAGAGCACCAAGCATATTAATTAGGGTCTTGGATCCAGAACTGGTTTTAGGGAAAATGGTGCCCTTGGTGAACTTGTATCTTGGCGCTCCCCTCCACTGGCACCTCTCTAGTCCTGCGCCCCCAAGTCAGTAGTGCTGCTGCAGGCACAGGCAGGCAGGCAGGGGTGTGGGGTACAGTCTGGTGGGGGTGTAGAATGGCATGGTTTGCCAGGCAGGAAGTTGGTTGGGCACTGCTGCTGCCATCTGCACTGCCCTGTCCAGCTCCTTCTGAGCAGCAGGTGGAGGCAGGGGGGGCTGAGCACCACTCCTCCTGCCTGGGGTGGGGATCGGCCAGGAGTGGGGTGTGGTGAGGTGGGGGGAGAGCTCTGTTGTGAGCGTAGGCTGCTCACGCGCGCGTGTGCGTGTGTGTGTGTGGCATCCCCCCGATCATGGCACCCTGGGCAGTTGCCCACATTGCCCACCCCTAAAGTACCAGCGTGGCCTTATCTGACACTTTCAGATTTCACTTATAAATCAAACTTCTCAAATCAAGCTACCACTCTTCCTTGATCATGTGGGGAATTAATAAGAATGACTTTCATCCTTGCTACTGCCTCACACCCTGCCCAGTCATACGCCCCTTTGGTCTGCCCACCTGCCTGTGAGTGTTTGGATGTAGTCGGCATTCATGGGAGTCACATGGCAAAATACTTTCCAGGGCACTGAGTTGAAAATCTAGCCTTAACACATGTAGGAAAATGTTTTGAATGTAAAAATAACTTAAGTACATCTTTCAGCTCTGTAATGCTGAACTAGTAGGTGGAATAAAATGTGGTACTGAGATGGGAAGTCCCATCTCAGATTTACAAAGGTCTGGGGAGGAAGGAAGATGATGCACTAATGTAGTAACTGTCCTTCACAATGGTGCACCTGAGCTTAAGGCACCCAAGGGTCCTGAGCTTGATTTGAAATACTTCAGGTTTTAAAGATAAAGAAGCCCTCTTGGATTAGAAAAAGCGGTGGTTAGTCATGCAAAGATTTCGCACACAGTGTACCTATTAGGGGGCTAGTATTAAACCTGAATGCCAATGCAGGAACAAACTCAATATCAGAATCACTGCTCTTTATTGTTATGAGATCAGCTCTGGGATGGCTGCTGATGTTGCTGTAACAAATAAGTTTCCCTCTTTCCCGCAAGTGCCCTCCTTAAATTTGTTCCCAGAATTCCCAGGCAGGAAGACCCACATCCTTTAGGAGCTATATGTAGTTATGCCAAAAGACACCCCATCAGCATAGTTAGTTTGTTATAATACACTAATAAATCCACCTTAAGAGAATGAAGAAGTCCTTGTGTAGATAATCAAGGTTTATGCAAGCTGGGAAGGCTTAACCAGTTTGGATGGAAAAGTAACCTCCTGCATCGTCATTGGTACTTGGAGTCAAATTTGACCATGAGTCCTTATGTGGCAGTTCTGAATTTTTTGCCTCTAGAGAGAGGTGAATATGCATTGCCTTTTTCTTCCCCTTTTCATAAAGTAGAGTAGGATATTTTCTCTCTTCTCCAGTACAAATCCAGGAGGTAAAGGACCCAATAACTCTTCTGGCAGAACAGTGGGAAGTCACTTCTAGATATCTGCTAACTTTCTTTTGCCATCAGGCTGAGCTAATGGAATGCCAGACTATGTATGTTGAGCAGTACCCCCAGTCTTCAGCATTTCTCTGATCCCAGGTCTCAGCAGCCTTTTTTTTGGCTCGACACGATTAAGGCAAAGTTCTACACTGAAAAATGACACAGACTGGATCCTTCCTATTCTGTAGATCTGCTCCTTGTGTGAATTCAGAGTCAGACCAGATTATGCTGCTAATCAAGACACAGTTTTGCTATTGGTAGCACTGAAAAAAGGAACTCGGGTCAGGCAGCGTGAGCTGGATTCTGGTTCAGCACACTGACTTGTTAGTCAGGTTCCAGCTGGAGGGCTAAATATTGTCCTCAGTTACCGAAGGCCCAGGGGTTGTATGCATCTTGTAAAGGCAAAACTGGAGGATGGTGAGGTTGCAGAAGTCTAAACGAAGCATTTGGTCTGAGGTTTTTATAGCTAGGGATGCTGAAAAGACATAAGCCAAGCAGATAACAGTTTGGCTTTCTTATCCCAGTTTGAAGCTGCCTGAGAAGAATTTCCCCCTTTTTTTGTGTTCACTGAGCAAATCCAATATGAAATTATTAAGATGCTATAAACATGGAAATACACAGGGCCTGTTCTCAGAGGGGACCCCTCCCTTAAACCATGATGGAGACCCTGGGCAAGTCCTTGTTATATGATCTCTGTTAATCTCTACAGGGAATGAAAATTAAGTGTACAGTATATGCATGTGTGAGGGGGGTCTGAGGAGTTCTCTAATGTTGCATACATGCATCTTTCAAATATACTCCTTATTTTAAGGCTAGGAAATAAATCCTCCAAACATTATATTTTGTCTTCCAAATATTGGTGATAATGCCAAGGTTTTGCCCAGGCAAGGTGAACTAAACAGCCATGGAGGCTGACAGCTTCAAATATTACTTCTTAAAGAAAATCGGCTTTCTCTTCCCCAGTTTAATGAAGTGGGGTCAAAGAGTATATCTGACTGAGGTTTATGGGCCTCCTGGGTAATTGAGTAAGTGTAACAGTCTGGGTTGGAGGGGGTAGAGTATGCAGCACACATTGAGGACTTTCAGCCTGAATGGTGCCGTATATTTTGGAAATGCCTCTGAAATGCTGTCATTTAGTTTCTCTTTTATGTTGCAATGAGCTCAGCTCAGTTAAAAGGCAGCTGTCTGCTTTTAAACATCTCTCTCCTTCCCTTTCTCCCTCCCTTCCCCAAGACTCAGGCTGCTTTGCCTCCTGAGAATCAGAAAGTGGGCTTGGTGAGCTGAAAGAGGAGTAGGAGAAAAAAGTTAACAATTCCACACAGAGTGACTCTGAGAGACATTAAGGACAGAGAGTGATCCCAGCTGGGCTTCCCCCCAGTGGTTCGTGCTTTTCAGCTCCTTTCAAGCGAGCTTCCCCCCCGTCCTACTCCTCTTTCTTTTCCTGAGACTTTTTTTTCTTATTCTTTCACCTCCCCACACATTTCTACTTTTGTTTTTATTTTGCCCCCTGCTGTTTTTCTTGATAGAAATCTCACTCATGCATTTCCCTTCCGGATTTCTATTGGGTTATTTTGTCCTGTCTCTCTCTCTGCGCCTTGGCCCCCTTTTCTTTCTTCGTCTCTTGTCCCGGAGTAAAACAGCCGACTCCCCACTGGGGCAGGATGACAGTGCTGTTAGCTTTCCCAGTGCCAGCCTTTCCCACATCTGTGCAGCTTTTGTCCTGCGCCAGAAGGGGATTTGGAATGGTCGGCTGGCAGCGCCAGGGAGACTGATGTAAAAATGAGGTCCAAAAAGAGGGAAAGGGGAATTAGAAGGAGGGCGTGAGATGGTTTGAGAGAAGCACAACTGAAAGTGAAAAAGACTGCAGCTTAGGAATATGCATGCCTTGGTGCTTCCAATGTCAGCTATAAATACAAAAGAATGCAACAAGCCCCATCACTATGTTATTCTGCTAATGGCATGCCCTCCAGTTTCTGACCCCTCAAACTTGGCTGGGATGCAGTTGGGGTATTTGGATAAAAGTCTTAGTTCAGCTCCACAGAGCCCCCCCTTGTGCCCAGAGCTCTCACGCCCTCTTTCTAATTCCCCTTTCCCTCTTTTTGGACCTCATTTTGATAATGCCTTCTCAGCTCCTTGCAAGTTAGGCCTTCCCTCTCCACCCTGGTTTCATCTCTGTTTCTATCTCGTGGCAATTTTTCCTTTCTCCTTAGTTTCCCTGTTAACCAGGCCCAATCCTTGATCTCTCCAACTTGATTCCCTTGCTATTCCAAACCATTCTTCTGTCCATTCTCCTCTCCTTTCCCATTGCCCTAGCCCAGTTTTCCCTCTTACACCTACTATACTCAGCTGGGCACTTTTCACCCTAAGTCCAGTCACTTTGTTTCCCCTGTACACTCCATCCAGTCAAGGTCCTCTCCATGCCCAAAATAAGTACGCATTTAGAAGAACTGAGGTTTCTGTTTCCTAGCACATTCCAAGTTATTCTGTGAGCCCTGGCAATGAAGCAGACTGAAGGGAAATAGCAAGGAATGGAAAAGCACCTGCTCTGGAAGAATTTATTTGCCTCAAAGGAGAACTCTTCAGCTGACAGACTCCAGGGTTTCATTTTCCTTGGTTGTGTGTTGCTAATGGAATACCAACATTCATGTTTCTTGCTCTCCCTCCCTTGCAGGGCCTCAAAAATTCTCACATTTCCTAACTTCCTCCATGCTCTTAGGCCCTTGGTTATATCCTTCTAAGTGAGGAGGACTGAATGCAAAATATCTTGATGTTGGTCCTGAGTCAACTAATGGGATTGTTTGACATCATGATTAGCATTTGCATGGAACCTGGAAAATGTAAAGTTCCATATATGTACAAAGAATTAGTATTGCTGGTAGACTGATGATACCTCCTTCCCCACTGGCACCCAGAGGGCCTGTTTGGATTTGAGAAGAATAGGCAGGCAGCGGGATCCTTAAAGATTTTTAGTATAGAAGGGTGGAAGGGTTAATTTTCTGACCACATTCCTGTCATAAAAGTAAGAATGGAGTTTAGTGAGCTACCTGCAGTTCAAGGGCAGGGCTAGGTAGACCTCTGGAAGCATGTGAGTTGCTTGCTTGAGTATGCAATCACCTGAGCAGTGTCCTCATCCCTCTAATCACACCCATGGGGAAAAGAGCAAAAGAAGGAAAAGAAAGGTTCTGTATAGAGTGTGAAACTTGATGGTTTGAGGTGTGGATTTCTCTAAATGTTTTAAGGCTGTCCAATATGAAAGTCAAAGTGAAGTTTAGAGAATACATACAGGATGTGAAACCTCAAAGAAAAGTTCACCATATCCACTGCTGACCAAACTCGCAGTGTTTGGTGGTACAGTTGCACTAGAGAGAATTTTTTTTCCTGGTATAGAACTCTTCCATCTACCTCCCATTTTTTTCTCTCTGAAATGGCCTGAACTGTAATTCAAATAATGGCTCTTGCTGCAGTAAATATTTGACTGTGGAAATCAAGGACAAAAGAACATTCAGTTAAGCAGGCTATCTTTTTCCTCCACCCCCCTCTTTTTTGTTGTTGTTCTTATCTTGTTCCAATAGTTATTAACTGCTAGGATACAAGATTTGCACATCAGTATATAAACATTCTGTAAAAAACATTTGCCTTGATTTATACCACTTGTGATACAGTTTAATGAAATGGTGCAAGCCTGTCAGTCGGGACAGAATTTGCCTAATTTCAACTTCCTTATTGTACTAATATGTTATGGTAATGTACAACCAATGTTGTAGCTGTGATGGTCCAGAAATTATGCAAGAGACAGGAATTTCTTAAAGTGATATCTTTTACTGGATCAACTGTGTAGTTAGGATAGAGTCTAACTCTATCCCAGGAGTGGGCATGAAGGGTAAATTCTATCCCAACTACATAGTTGATCCAAGAAAAGATACCACCCTAAGAAATTCTTGCCTCTCACATAATTGTACTAACAATACTTGCAACTTGTAGTACTTAGAGTTTATCATTTTCCATGTGCTATACTCATGAACCGATTTATTGACCAAGTTAAAGAGCAGGAAAATAATTTAATGCATTTTCAATCCAAATATACTTTGGGGAAATTCCTGCTTCCATGTGCTTACAAGTCACCCATGGTTGTGCAGTTGAGTTTTATTACTACAGATACTTAGGGCAAACAAATATGATCTTGACTTCCCCATACAGTGAGTTTTTAATTAGCCTCCCTTGAGCCTTTACAGCAGAATTGTGATTCTGAGAGTCAAGCATTTTCAGTCACAGAACATAAACAATGCCATTTGACTTGCTTGACTCTCTTTCTCAGGTCCCTCTGAGTTGCTGGATATGACAGATAGTGAAACGTAAGTACTGCCCAATGATTACTTCCTTTTGTTCCAGTTTGTTTATTTTAATCCAGTGATTTATTCTAGTTTATGCCTAGGAGATTTCTCTTGATGCAATACAAAGGTTCAAACAATAAATGCACGAAAATGTCAGGTACTTAAAAAAAAACAAAAAAAAAACAAAAAAACAACCACATGAACACCAGGCCTCCTCTGAACACTCAGTATAACCCTGCTGTATCTTCTCCTAATCCACCTAAGTTTTCTTGTAGAAAACAGGTGAATTTTTCACTGTATCCTGATATTCACTGACTCTGGGCTCTAGGGCTAGGGACAGATATTCAAAAAGTCCGAGCCTGAATTGATTCAATCTTTGCAGGTTAGTCTACCCTGCAAAGCTTGAACCAATTTGGAGGTGGATAGACATTCTGTTTTCATTCCAGGAATGCAGGCACATGTCTGCAGTGGCTCAGGCTAGAAGCTGGGGTGCACTAGAGCAGCCCTCCCTTCCCTTCCACAATACTGAGCCTTCCACAATACTACAGGACACTCTGATTAGCACAGCAGGGAATTGATAATAGTGTTTCTTGCCCGCTAACTCAGTATTTATCACCCCATTAAGAAAACAGAGGGACATTACTAGCTATCTGTTGATTCTGCCTTTGTCACAGCATAGACTATAGCCAGCATGTGGTCTGCTAGCTAATACACAGATACCTCTCAGAAAGGCAGAGGGGAGGGGGAATTCCTGCTTAGCAGGGAGTGCTGAGGAGTGGGGGAGCAGCCTGCAAGTCTCTGCTGAAGCTGGAGCCAGCTTTGCTGAGAGAGCATGCTTATGCTGAGAGACCTTTGCTGAGCAGAGAGCCCCACCCAGCCGAGAGAGCATGCTGGGATGCTGGGGTGTCTGGTCTAACTTAAACCAGGAAGGGGTCTGAGGCAGACATTGCACAAACTGGTTTGACCCAAATCAGTTGAGTCTGATACTACATTCAACACAGTTTATCTCAGTTGGTTTCAGCCATTTTTAAACTGATTTATGTGCACTGAACATCTGTTCTGTTACAGGTTTAAATCAGTTTCTGATCATGTAAACTGGTTTATGTGTAATGTCTGTCCCTAGCCTAGGAGATCACATTGAGCCATAAATTCTAAGGCCAAGAGTGAACTTCCTGCTGTTAAAACTTTGTCATCAGTGCCGTCCAGATTCATCCAAGGGCTGCTACTTTGCCTGCTCCAGATGATTGCAGCTGGCAGAATATGACACAATTAGAGAAGACTCTGTCTAGAATGGGGTAAAGCCAACTCAGTTTATAGCTGCTGTATAACCCTTTTGTGCCAGCTATACTAAACTGCCACAAAGAGGATTTGGGTACACATATTTCTTCCTGAGAAGTATCCCAATTAAAAGGGGCCCCTCTACCAGGCAAAGACCAATGCTACTAACTCTTTCCCCATTTCCAAAGGATCTACATATGTTGCAGGGAGCATCTTCAGAAGGGCTAGAGAAAGGCAGGGCTTAGAAGGGTTGATGCACCAATGGTTCTTTCATGCAATGGCTCAACAATTCCATTACAAGAAAAACACAAGTTCAGTGATTTCTCAGGACTTCCCTGTGACAAGGTTTGAATCATCTACCAGCTGCTCCTGAAAAAGCTGTACACATAATTTTCCCTATGTCATTGCCCAGGCCACATGACCAGAAAAGGCATGATTTTGTCCTGTGCTCCTCATCTGGAAATTAGTTGGTATCCAAAGCTGAATCAGAGCCAGAGATTTTGTCACACTGATGCCCATTAATATTTCAGCTTGCCCTTCCACCTATGCCAAGCCTGAAGTTCCTTTGCATGCCTGCAAAGCCAGTGCTGTGCTACTGCAGCTTAGCTCTTGCTGTCTGTGTTTATCAGAGATGCATAACAGCATCCCCAGTTTGATGCTGATGTTAAGGTAGAGGCATAGCTGGCAAGTATTGTGCCCTGGGTGGTAATATGAATCTCACACCCCCAGACTCCCACCCCACATCTCACACCTTCCTGGCTCTGGTTCTGACAGCAGGGAGGGCAAGAGCAGTGGTGGTAATGCAGGAGCAGTGGCCAGGGGAAATGTCACCCCTGGGTTTTTTCTACTGATGTTAAAAATGCACCAGTTCTCACCAGTGAAAAAGGGGGTGTCATCTCCCCCAGCAGCAGCAAACCACCAGCTGCTGTTCCTCCACTGCACACTTCCCAGCTGCCAGAGCGAGAGCTTCTGCAGGGACAGTATAGGGTATAGGGAGATGGGGTGCCAGGAGGGTGAAGTTCCCACCCCCCCAAGCTTCATTCTAGCTGGCCTCAGCTTTAGGCAGTGCACAGGACTATGCTCTGTTCACCCACCCATCATTACATTACTGCATAAAGGGCTCCCTTCACCTACCCGAAGCACTTCTCTTCTTTGGCAGATCCCAATAAAAGTGCTTCATCCTCAGGGGTATAGGGAGACTTCCTCAGCATCCTGTGAGGCCCTGTTTTAGCATACCAGGTAGCCATAACAAAATCCGGACTGTCCAGTAAAAACTTAAATGAGTAAAGCTTTAAACCTGAACCCAGATCTCCAGCAGTGGAGAACTAGAATACTTCCTCTCTGCTATAGGTCAGATAGAGTAGGGCTGGAGCCAGAATTTGGGTAACAATACTGTGAAAGAGCTGTCTTGGGTTTGCAGGATTTTTCTGACCTTACATGTGTCCATCGCCCATCTTGCTTCCAAAAGACAAAATAGCATATTGTTTAGTTTTGGTAGAAACAATAGGGGAAAAAGTCCTCACTATATACTGTGCAGTAAAACTAAAAAAGGCAGATATCTTGCTTTTGCAGCAGGCAGTAGAGCTGGAGGAGGCTGGATGAGAATGTGACATTCAGCCTTTGTTAAGACCACAGAAGGTAGCGACTCTTTTTCCCTTCCGTACCACCCAGAAGACCTCAGTCCCCCATTTATTCATCATGTGAGAACTGGCTGAGCCAGAAGGCATGCACACTGACTGAGAGCATGTGCACATGTCAGCAACAAAGATAAAAGAAGAGAGTCCCACAAAAAAATGTTGTCCTCCTACCGTGTTTCTTAAATTATAATTGGTGAAAGGTTCCTTACTGCTGCTTTCCTCTGCTTTGGTGTAGGGGTGAGACAGCATTGCACAAAGCGGCCTGCCAGCGCCATCGTGCCATCTGCCAACTCTTGGTGGATGCGGGAGCGTCTCTGAGAAAGACAGATTCCAAGGTAATGCAATCAAGTGAACCAATTATAAAGCACTTCAGACAAGCGAGACCAATCAGCATCCGTCCCTGCTGCGTATATGATTGAGGCTCTCTGTGTGTGCTGGGAGCATTTCTTTTTAGAAAAAGCCATTTTATTTAGAAAAATGTATTGATATAAATAACTGCAAGAGCCTCCAGTTAAATCCCCAACCTGGGTCATCTTCACCATAGTGATAGCCTAGCCTGAAGCTATTCAGCAGTTGAATATCAGTGAGGCATCTCCATGGCAAAACAGCATCAACAATCTTTGTTGTTGAAAGAAAGACCTGGATGTAGAGACCACCTGTTGGGATTCTTGATTTCTGATTTGGTGGTGACTATATGAAGTTTGGTGGTTGTGACTGACTTATTCTGTGGGGTAGCAAAACTCTTCTTTGTCCCTGCTTTCCCCTGCTTATTAATGCAAAGCTAACCTCAGCCTCCCCAAGTGCCCACTTAGTGTAAATTAAAAATAGAATGAAGCTAACAGAACAATCTGAGCATGAGGAAAACTTTCCAGCAAAAATTAGATACTAAGAATATTTAATAGGTACAGCAGACTGACTGATGGAAGATCTTCAGGTTTCTAAAAACAGGCATAAACAGGAACATGGAAAGACAGTTGGTTAGGAAGATGCCACTGTCACATTACATTGATTATCAAGTGTTTTTGCAACCTTAGTTGGCTAGCCATAGAGGTAATGTGGAAAATGATGCTATATGAACTGCACTCTTGGAAAGAAGCTGGTAACAACGGATAATCTATGGGCTGTGGCTGAGAAATATGATCAAAAGGCATGAAGAATCAAGCTGGAAATTGAGCTTTTGTACTTAATAGCTACACACAGTTGTTGTTTTTTTTAAAACTATTATTATTATGTTATGCAATGCAGAATTATCCTGTTTTCCAATGAAGGATCACATCATCCTTTTGGGTGGCACCACTGTTGACATCAGGAGGCAGACTATAATTTTCAGGAAAAACTAGATTTCATAGATTTCATAGACATTAGGGCTGGAAGGGACCTCGGAAGATCATCGAGTCCAGCCCCCTGCCTGAAGGGCAGGAAGTAAGCTGGGGTCATAGGATCCCAGCAAGATAAGCATCCAATTTACT
>NW_017729022.1:77195862-77213340 GCF_001723915.1 Gavialis gangeticus
GTGTTAAACACCATCAGGTTCTCGTCCGCCCATTTGCTGAGCCTGTCTAGGTCAGCCTGGATAGCCCTCCTGTCTTCAGGTGTGGATGCTTTGCCCCAAAGTTTGGTGTCATCGGTGAACTTGGCCAGTCTGTTTCTGACTTCAGTGTCCACATCATTAATGAAGATGTTAAACAATATGGGTCCAAGGACACAGCCTTGGGGGACCCCACTGACAACCATGGACCTGAAGCATGTGGCCTCAGCCAATTCCCTGGTGAACTCCTGATCAAGCTCTTGACTTTGGGTGGGAGGTCTGTAGTAGACTCCCACTGTTCTGTCCCCTGTGCCGTGTTCCCCACGGATTTTAACCCAGAGGGTCTCCAGTTGTCCACGCTGGTCACCAACATCAGCTTGCAGGGACGCGTCGCTTTCCTTAACATAGAGAGCTACACCCCCACCCTTTTTACTCACTCGATCTCTCCTGTACAGTGGTCCAGTCATGGGTGGAGTCTCACCAGGTCTCCGTTATCCCTATGACATCGTAATTATTTGCTTATTCCCCAAGCTCCTGGCATTTGTGTACAGGCAGGCAAGTGTCCCCTTGGGGGCTCTTGTCTTGCCCACAGACTGTACCAGGGCTGGGGCAGGGGTGGGCTCCCTTAAGTGCCTTGGCCTGCTGGCTTTGAAAGGGTTGCTCAGTGGGCCAGCAGTGGCAGTAGTCCCCCCATCCCCTGGTGGGCTTAGTATAAAGCCTGGTAGAACAGGTCAGCCAGTCTGGCTGAGAAGAGCCTCCTCCCCAGGGGAGAGAGGTGGAGGCTATCTCTTCCCAGCAGCTCGCTGCCTCTCTTGCCAAAGAGCGGGCTGTGGTCATGGAAGCCAAAGCCTTCCCGATGACACCAGTGCTGCAGTCTTTGGTTCACTAGACTGCAAACAAGGGGTTGAATGCAAACAAAGGGTTACTGACACATATCTGATCTTTATCACCCAAGAGATACAAGAAATACCCATGTTTATTTGTGTAGTATTAAAGCATTTTCAGTGGCTCAGGATCCAAATTCTTGATTCTTGTTATAGCACTCTTAAAATAAGTTAAATTCTGTGTATAAAGTCCTTGGCAGCAGTAAGATGCATGAAAGTTTGATTAACAGCTGTGGCAGCCCAACAGGTCTCTGTCTCTCCCTTAACATCCTTTGTAGAAGTGGTCTTTGAGGGTCTCACTTCATGTCTCAGCTACAGTATGGTGCTGTGTTCCCCAGTAGAGATTTCAGTGAGTGGATGGGAACTGTGTTAATTGTGTTAAATCTGTTTTAGTGTGTGGATACCATTTGTCAAGCAGTGAATGGCATTTCTTTATAAAGCTGAAATATGTATTTATAACTGTGATGGTTCCACAGAAGATAAGCAGGAAGGTGTTAACTGTAGGTGACCAGTTCTGTGAACCAAATGCGTGAAATAGAGCAAGTTGGCTCTCATGGAGAATCTCAACCTGACTCCAGCTGAGTTGGTTCTTGACTTGTCTGCTTTTGTGATTATCTTTTTGTACTTCCAGTGGTACTTGCTTTGGGTCACAAATTTATCTTGTCTTCTAAAAACATGTCTACTGTTTTCTTTCTGTGTCCCTTCAATGTAGGGTAAGACGCCTCGAGACAGGGCTCAGCAAGCTGGGGACCCAGATTTGGCTGCCTACCTGGAGAGTCGTCAGAACTACCAGATGGTTTCCCATGAGGACCTGGAGACGGCTGTCTGATGCCTGTGAACAGGAGGAGACAAACCAAGGAAATAACAAGGCCGCACCTTAGGCGCTCGGGCATCATATGAGGAAAGAAGCTGATGGGATCACCATGTCTCACTCTCATGCAAAATGTCTGAGGACATGCCACCAGTTTCTAAGGGCTACTGAGTCTTGCCATGGAATTGTTATGTTCCCGTATGATAGCCCATGAAGGATGAGGCAAGACACTCAAAGGTCTGTGGAATCCATAGGCCACGGAAATTTACCTTTACTGCTTCCAGCAAGTAGCATGAACTTCTCCCTTGTTCATCTGTACACTTTATTTTAAAAAAAGGAAAAAAAAAAAAAAGGGAGGAAAAACTAACTTGGACCTGAAAATACTCAACCAACCCCCTCTTCCATCCCTCCAGTACCTTATGTTCCTTTCACCCTACCTCTTCATTTTTCGTCAGTTAAATAGTATCTCTTATCTCTGTATAAATTCTTCCTAAACGGTCAGGTTAATAGCAAAGAGTTTGAGGAGCTCTGGATGCCTGTAGGCTGGGGCAGGGGAAATGACCGTCAAACCTGCTGAGTGCTTTCCGTACTGTTCCCTCAGAAATTGCAGTCTGAACACTTAATTGCTAGGGTGTTTCCTCTCTTTTGGAAAGACCTCTCTCTACTGCCTTGTTCTGTGGGGTGCTGGGTTCAGGCAGATTTACAGCACTGGTAAAAGCTCACTTCCTCATTTAAGGTGTTTTCTTGTAATTCCAGGTGAGTGGAAGGGGGTTGCTTGTACGACAAACTGTGTTGCCTTGGGACAGACCAGTAAGAGGTCCCATATTGCCATTTTGAAGTTAACGAACGATTGATTTTGCCCCAGTCAGAAGCCTGGCGACAACTAGCCATTTTTGGCTTCTATCCAGATGAGCTTTAAAGTTGGGAGAGTGCTGGGCGGTGTGATGGAGTAAAGGTTGATTGACTTACTAGTCGTCCCCCTTTGACTTACTGCCAGTCATGGAAACCAAATCTGAAGCATTCAGGTACCCAATCAAGGGTTGCTGATGTTAACAAGAAGATGGACACCACATTAGACATTTTACAAATAACGCAACACTATGAGAAAAACATCTGTCTGGAAGTGAAGACTAGTAGATGCCAAGACGGACTTGGAAAAAAAGCTTTAAAATAATACAGAAAAGAAAAGAGAAGAGAAGAGGAAGAGAGCTTATTCTGTTCAAAATAAGACAATTGGCAATCATACGCCTCTCACTGCTCACTGTAGGGTTAGAAACATACACTGCTTAGCTGCTCTGAGGCCATTCTTGCTATTCTTACTTTGCCACTTTCTTTCCTGCCCAAGAGACCACCACCATTGAAAAGGAGACCCTCCTCTACCCACTGACACCTTTATACACAAGATGTTTGCATTAAGTTTTTCATCACCAATGCAATGTTGGTATCAGAACCATTAGGGCTTCCACTTCCACTTAAACAGATTGCCTCTCATGAGAAGCGTCAAGGCCCAATGCTGTCATAATTTCAGCACTGTTATTTTTGGAAAATTATTTCTGTGTCTCTTCATATGCTGTAGGGGCCTGATGGTTGGTGCTAAGCAGGATTTATGTGCAGTTCAGAACCCAGGAAAACAACTTGGGTCCTTTTTCAAATAAGTTGTTCTTCCTTTAGTAGCAGTTGTGGAAATGAAGTTGATGCAATTTCCCTAACTCTTCCTTTCCATCCTTTTATTTATTTATTTTTAAACACAAGTGATTCTTATGGCAGAGGAGGGGGAATTAAAGAATAAGCTCTTTCATTGTTCTGGTTTTCAAATCTTTATTCAATGCTTGCAAGGTATTTCTCAGCATTTCTTCCTCTGAAAGAAAATTATTGATACCATATAAGTAATCTATAGACCAATGATAACATGAAATGCATTTTGTTCTATTTTCTCTTCATTTTATCTTTTAATTTAAAAATATGTGGTTAAGGCCAAATTGTTCCCTTGGTAATTGGGCACAAGTTTCCAGGGAGGGCTGGTGTGTGCCTCCCAGAATAGAGTTTAGCATTGAAAGCAGAAAGAAGAATAAAGTACATGTGTAGTGTTGGCATCGCTTCCCAGCCTTGGGGAAAGGAGACACTAATGCTTCATACAGTCACATTCAGAAAGTGCTAGTATCAGTTATATCTTTTTTTGTGTTCAGTAGGCAACAAAGTGATGAAGTTGGATGTATATCCCGGGGGAGCTTCTGTCCTGTGCCTAGATGCAGCTAGTTGGGAGCAGTCAGTAAGTGAGTCAGTAAGCTGCCTGAATCTCGAGCCCTGACATCAATTGGAGCAACCTAAGGCCAGCTCTAATTTATGACAGGTGTCTGCAGTCTATGGGGAACCATACGCCATCTGTGAATTGCCCTAGCAGAGTGGAGCTTCATTCCTCTCTGTCCCTGTCTTTCCTTTCCTCCCATCATATTCCTTTTATACCTGAGGAAGCAGCTGGCATAGCAGCAGGCTTTGCCAGGTTTACCTCAGCTACGAATTCCCCTCTGCTGGGAGTATTCTTGCCTTGGCAGGAGTGGGTAGAATACATCTTCTTTGCACCATTCATGCAGCTTAAAGGAATTGCATCACCAATGAGAATATGGCCTTCCCTTTTCCCCCTGCAGCTGGAAAATGATGCTGCAACTAGAATAAGGCTATTGTGCCTCTGGAAAGTTTTTCACAATAAGTGCTCAGTCGGAGGCAGTTACAGTATGATGAAAACAAAACCCCAGACTGGAGATGGAACAGACATTGGCTGAACATAGTGCCTCTTAATATTCAAGGTGTCTTGAAGCACTTTACAAGCACTGTGTTAGATACTGGCAATGTATTAACCGTGCACATTATTCTGGCAAGGCTGAGGCACAGCCTGCAATAGCAGAACTTGGTTTAGTGAAAGAATGAGCATTGGATGTGGACATAAGGGATTATTCCTTACTCCTTTCAAAGTGCCATGGGTTTCCTGAGGCTAGGTAGCTATCAGGAGCAGGAAGGCTGGACATCAGTTTACTGCATCCTTTGTATAGAACATCTAAGTACCTGGTGCCTGTTTTAGCATGGCATTGTAGTGACTACATTGGGCAGTGTCCATATTCTAGTGTGGGGCTGGGACCTCACTTGAATTTAATTTAATTTAAACCACGTTAATTTATTAAAATATCTGTACGGCGGGTGTGTGTGTGTGTGTGTGTGTGTGTGTGTGTGTGTGTGTGTGTGTGTGTGTGTGTGTGTGTGTGTGTTTAACAAAGCTGTTAGGTTTGAATGATGAAGCACTTAGGAACACTCAGTCACTGAAGTTGCTGGACTGCTAGAATATTGTTAGCCCTCCAAATTTGTCTTTGTAGGACATCTATCTAAGTAAACTCTAGCAGGTCCTGAATTGCCCCATTGTGATACCTGGGCTGTCCCATTTTAAAGTTAATCTGAGGGAAGGAAATATTTGTAATGTTAATATATTATTAAACTTCATTTTGTTATTTAACAACATTAGCAACACCTGTTATTTCGTATGTCATTGTTAAATTTATTTATATTTGTGCACACTATTTGATAAAGCGTGACAAGGCTGTATATTCCTAGATAATTATAGCACACCTGAGGCAGCATGATGAGACATGAAGCCAAATGATTGACCATGTCATGTATTAGGCCATGACAGGGAGAAGATTTCAAGGCAATTATTGCAGTGCATTATGAAATGAAAATGAAATGACCCCTTGAGCCTCTCCATTACTAGGCATATTAGCTGTGAGTATGGCATCACTGATACCCAGTCAAAATAGCACTACGAGCCTCTCATAACAACTTTGTGAAGGCCAGTCTTTGTTTTAGGCCATGCTACAGTTTGAAATCTGTCTACCTACATTGGCACCCATCACCCTACTATTTTCCCAGTGTGAAAACTACAGCAATTGGGAATCATTCAGTATGCATGGGAAGCCTTATAACTTGGGTTTTAAACTGTTTGTGTGGTGTCCTGTATTACACAGGGGATGTCTCTAGAGCAATACGTACCTAAAGAAAACAGAACAAAATCTTTTGTTGCCATTGATCTTCAGTTGTGTTTGTGTGACTGGTGCTGTGCTGGATGAACAAGTGGGCGCACAGTTTTGTGGCAGTGTGTTTATATAGCCCTGGCAGGCTTGTTCTGCATTTTCTAACTGCCCCTTTTGCTTTCTTCTCTCTCCACCTTTGTTATGACAGCAATGTGCATTGTAATGAGCATCATTAACAAACTGGATATCACCTATATGGTGTGTTGCCAGCTGCTGTTTTCCTTCCAGCCAGCCCCAGATGCTTCATTTGAGGTGCACTTGTGTGTTGATTTGTTCATTGCATCCAATTCACATTGAGAAGATCTGACTCCAGGGAAAGAGTATTAAATGGGCAAGGTAAATTGGTAGCCTTAAGCTCCTGGGGGCTTTGCACATGTAATGACACTCAACAGATGTATAGGCAGGCTGGATATTTGGATGCCTTGAACACGCTCTGAGGAATTCTATCCAGCTGTCCTGTTCATACATCCTATGTACTGCACTGATAAAATAGTTCCTTGTGCTGATTTATAATTTTTGCTTTCCCCATTTTGTGTCTCCTTCCCCCCACCCACACTTCAGAATAAAGTAAAATAATGAATAATTTATAAATAGGGTGTTTAAGATTTTGCTTACTACTTTAAGAGTTCCCCTAGCACTCAGAAAAAAACAACCCATTTTTTTCTCCATTGTGCTTGACCTTTTCTGTTAGTCAAGCGATGTGTTTACCCTCTTTTTCTCGTGGAACACAAGCCAAAATGGCAATAGGTTGTTTACTTCCTTCCTTGCTTGTCAAAAGCATCATCCATGAGTGTCTTTGACACTGCAGCAGTTCTGGGAACAGCTTGTTGGTAAACTTGTGCCTTGCTGGCTGCCTCCAAAGCAGCAGAGCAAACAGTTTTACAGGGTTCCAAATGCTACGTGTCTTTATGTTTTGATTTCAGAGCAACAAATTAGAAAATTATTTCTTCAGTAAATCTTTAAAATCCGGAGGTGCTCCTCACCAGCCTATGCTGATATGAATGGAAGGCCACTTGTGCTGAAAGTTATATGCTAGTTTCAATTAAAACAATTTTTAAATGGAAAAGATTTGTGAGATTCTGGGATTTATCTCCACCTGGGAGTGCCACATAGAACACACAGCTGGGTGGGGAGAAGGGCCTCAAAGGTAACTTTAAGCTATTTTTGTACCCTCCCATAGTTCCTGGGGCATTTTATAACAGCTACATTGTTTGGTAAGCATAAATTGATACCAGAGGCATAAGAAGGTTCTGCGCCCCAGGAAACAGCAACGGCAGCGGCCAGGCAAGCAGTCGTGACAGTTCCATTATTGCACCCGAGACTCATGCCCTGGTTGCCCATCCGTCACTGCTCTGGTATCAGTTGATACTGGAGCCACTACTGTAGACATAACCAGGCCAGCATGGGTACCTGTAACAATCTAACCGCAGCAGTCCTTGAGCTCAGCATGCTCTGCAAAATCCACCTGACAGGCAGTTCTGATACTTGGGCAGGTAGCCCATGTTGCAGTCCATTTACAAGCTAGCTTGGGTTGGGCTATACTACCGCAGCCACATGAGAAGAACAGCAGCATAGGGCATGTTTCCACACTATGGTTGCTGTGCCCAGTAGCAGCACCTTCAAGTGCACCACACTACTCCCTGCAGAGCTGCCACATAACCAGATACATTACAACCACATCTGTATGATGCTTTGGGTAGCTAATTAGCACTGCTGAATGAGAGTGCTATGAAACCTGCCTCCATGCTAATTAGCCTACTTGCAGTGCATGTGGGTGCAGCTACACTGCTGTTGGTTTACAAGTCTGCCAGTGCAGGACAGTGTTATGTATGTGAAGGCACTGACGCCTGGCAAGCTTAGTTTACCATTTATACAACATGGCTTACGTAACAGGTTGCCCCTAGTCTTCTCCCAGTAGCTTGTCATTGTGGGAATCTTTCTAGGTGCTTGAGCTAAAAGGAGTCCCTTCTCTTCTCTGGACTGCTCCCTATACCAAGTGCTTGCGATAGGACCTGCTAAGAACAGTCATCTGCCCTGTGCAGTGTGGGCAACAGACCAATTCTCTTCCTGATGGATAAGGGATTCAATGAACCCTATATAAGATGGAAGAAAGAAGAATGATCTCTCAATATTGATTATGCCACAAAAGTCCACTGCCTTTGATTTCAGTGATCCAGCACTTTTGTGATTAGGCAGGCTCAGTGCTGAATAGCCTTACTGTACTAAGTGATCAGGTTGCATCTTGTTCCCCGCCTTTTTTTTTTTTAAATAAGGTGACATGTTCCAGCCTTCAATGCCGTTTCTTATTTCCTAACTGAACATAAAGAAGTTTCTTTCTTCTAAAGGGCACGTATGTCCAGTTACTGAGTGTGAGATAAGGAGCCAGTTTAGAAGGTGCCCATTCAGATAGACGTTTGGAGGTAATCTTTTTTAACAAAAGTGTTCTTAGCTTGAACGTATGCACATCAATAAATCATCAAAGTTTTAACACTTAGCACTTTTATGTCTATTGAATAATGTTCAGGCATCTCCCAAATGCAGAAGAGTTTGAAGATCTGAAGGCTAGGGATTCTTTAATAAAAACAGATGTAGTGAAGACAAAGTAACTGAAAACTAAAAAGTACCATACCAAAGTATTTTTATAGCATTCAGTCTCAATTTTTTTATTAACATGCTTTAAAAATGGAAACTGAACTGGGAGCTCTGTAACAATTCTGAAAGTACAGGTTACCAGGCTTCAAGAGCTACAGCTTTTGTATGTACAGTATGTAGAAATTACACATCTTAAAAAACACAAGATACTAGCACCTTTCCTATTAGTAGTATGGCATAAAGTATGTAATTATGTAGATTCCATGACTGTTACATTGAGAATACATTATTCACCAATTAATCCCAATCCATGAAGCTACTTGGGGATATTGTTCAGTGCATGTGCAACAGAATTCCAGTATTCTCCTATGACAAGTCTACAGCAGTTATTTCATTGTTAATACATGAAAATGTGTAACAAGTAATTCCTTACCATATGTGTTACTCTAATGAGCAAAATGGCCTCCTGGTTTCCCCAGCCTTAATAACCTTTAATGATATTTTTTTTTCTAGAGCCTTCAACTGGGAAGTGCTGTTGGGCAGAGTTAATGCAGTTCTTATTCCTGTCTAACGTATAGGAAATAGGTGAGTTATAGGGGATGAGAAAAACAGGTTGCTTTTGCAATGAGCTCTTACCTAACTAATTAGACACTAATTGACAGTTTCATTTTTCTAGATTTTTTTTCCTCACGGAGGTCTGGGATATTAGGTAGTGCGGAAGGATAAAAGGCTAGAAGAGCAGAGAAAAAGCTAACATGCAGAATATATAAGGATACCCTACAGATGGATTCCAGTCTGGGGCACAGAAAACTTTTTTTTTCCCTTGAGGAAGGCAGTTTTAAAAATAACAAACAGCTACTGAATATCACTTTAATGAGTAGATTCATATACCATGACTATATTTGTTCACTTTTTTATAAAATGCTCAGTGCTTGTTTTCTTTATAAGTGAAGCCTAAATTTTAGACTCCTTGTGCAAACCTGTAGCTGTCTATGCCCCTCCAGTCCAATCTGCATGAGATCCTCTGCTTTAAATGCGTGAGAGCCTTGGAGATAATGAAGAAAGGCTGAAGATGGGGCAATGGTGAATGCTGGCAATTCCTCTCACCCCCACTAACAAGGATTTTCTCCAAATGAAAAACAGTGTTGTGCCACCCTGAAACAAAGTGCTGCTTTATTCGTAGGCCACTAAGAATATTTTTTTGTGATCAGAGTTGTATTTTTTTATAATGGGAAAGATTGATATGTGCAACTTTCATTTGTTTAGTCATGTTGTAGTCCTTCCTTTCAGCCTTCCTCATCTCATGGAAGGATTTATTAAGTGCAAAGCAGTCCGGGACTACACTCTCAAACTCTCAGGCTAGCAGTAAGGACAGGCAGGGAATGGAATTTTTTTCCCATGACCTTAATTTAAAATCTTTAAGGTTGCTTCTTACATTTCCTTCCTTCCCTCACCATCCTGTCTCCATTTCCTCTCCCTCTCCCTCTCCCTCTCCCTCTCTTTCTTATATTAACTGCATCTGATGCCTTCTCATCCAGCCCTTCCCACATTGGCTGTTTTTCCTTCCTCTGGCTACTTTTCACTTCCTTTTTTTTCTGAAAAGACCTCTCCTGACTGTGTGTGGTCACCCTCAGACATGGCCACTGTTACCCCTCTAGCCAGTATTAGAAATGGTCCAAGCAGTGTGTATGTATATGACACAACAGATTTCTGTGGTAGCAGCTCTGGGCTGGGCTAACAGTCTTATGGGGCAGCATATAGTAGTATAATGAATCAGAAGGGCTTTCCACTGTCTGTCCAGACTATGGTATTTGATGAAGACAAGAGCATAATTTCAGAGGGTGTTTTGCACTTGTAGTTTCGGATACAACATTTCCAGAATTTAACTGGGCATTCACATGAAAACATTAACAATTAAATACTGCTTTTCCCTTGACTGACACTTTCCACTGATTTCAACCTTATTGCACTAAGTGATTTTTTTATCAGACAAAATCATCACTTTGCTCTTCAAAGTGTTTGCAGGAGGCACCATCTACATCTACAAAGTTAGCAGCCAGAGAGGTTTCTGGTGAGAAGCAGTTGGTCAGGCCAAGTGTCTTCTTCTGTTGTAACTTCTTTCCTAGCTTATCAACATGATAAGGCACTTCTACTATCACAGAGAAATGGACAAGATGTATGTATATGACACGACAGATTTCTGTGGCAGCAGCTCTGGGCTGCGCTAACAGTCTTTTGTCAATCTGTGTGCCACCTTAGAAGGTTTCCTGATCATTCATCTGACATTTAGCTCATTCCACATTTTGCAGGATAAAGGAGTAAGAGTCTGAGCCAGATGCTAATTATTTTCTGTGAGGTGCTGCATGCTCTCGCCTTGGCTTAAAGTTTGTTTTACTTATTTTTATCAGTCTGAGTTACATCAGTACCTCACAGGACTGCAGATATATCTATGTTGTGTATGCAGGCTGTAGAGAAATGTGACATATTCTTCAGGGCCTGATGTACCAGCTATGGCTACAAAGAAACCTTTAGATCTTGTCCTCCTTGTTCAGATCTTCCAAAATCCTTGCATTTTCCCTCTAGTTTGCCTAGTGACAGGGGAACCTCTTCTGGCTGAGAAGGCTTGTACATAACTTGTTAAATTTGTCAGCAACAGATGGTTCCTTGCAGGGACTGATGCCCAATTGGTATCTTTTGCCAAACTGAGCATGTTGCATTCCTCTACCTGCTCTTGCCAATCAAAGGGCCAGGGAATAAAATATCTTCCAAAAGGAGGTTGCAGCTTGAAAATATTGGTCCCTGAAATACAGTGTTGCAGCATCTTTGTCTGTGTAGTATGGCTCAAAACGGTTAGGAAGCTGAAACTCAGCCACATAGAGGGACCCACGTTTGGTACCTTGCCCTGAGATGGAGTGTTGTCATGAGATTCTCCAGCCTACATCAATTACTGTGAACATTTCAGTCATTCCTGAAGCAGGTTGCTTTTGGAAGACTACATGAAAGATTGGTCATCTGAGGGACTTGATTGTAATACTTTTCCTGACTGAACAATGGGAAATCTCCATGCAGCTTAGCAGCAGATGAATGTTGGGGACTGGGGTATCTGGCCTCCCGTGTAAAGTTTCCAGCCATCTGTGGGATTTCTTTACCCGCTTTTAATCAATGTCTAAAACTTCGTGCTGCAAACTACACTTTTTTTTTTTTTTTGTGGAGGGTGTTTTGATGCTTTGCTGCTGCACAGCTTTGGAGCTGCTGTGAATTTGCTGCTTTGCATCAAATTTAAAATATTACATTATAACCACTTATTATTTTGTATGGGCATAATACCTATCTAAATAGTTATCAAACTGCTATTATATACCAATAAGAATACAGTAGAACTCATGGCATTTTATGAGACTGTCCTAAATAGCTTAATGGGAGTGTGACTGAACAAGGACTTTTGGATTTGGCCATTATTTTATTAGAAAAATCATAGAATTTATATAGGAATTGATCATCATGTTAATTGTGTTTCTGTGTCTCATATAAATTTACAGGTCTAAATATCCATCTTTTTACAACAGTTTTTCCACAGTTTTAAGGGTTTACTTACAGGACATAGTAATCAGCAGGTGCATCTACACAAGACACTACACAAGCTTGATGCTGCTCTGCAGTAGTGTTGGAAAAAACCTGCAGTGACGGTACTGTACAAGTGCGCAGTAACACTGGTAACTGCACAGTCATTTAGTACTTGCATAAGAAGTACACAGTAACACCTGCACAGTCTGCCACTCATGTAGACGCAGCCAACATGCCTGTATAGAGAGGCACTGTGATCCAATGAACTGGAACTCAGAGCTAGCTAGCTTTTATTCCCATCCATGTCATTACTTGCAGTTCATTGTTGGGCAAGTCATTTGGCTGCCTCTCTGTGCCTCAGTTTCTCCAGCTGTAAAAAGGAGTTAATAGTGCTTACCCACCTTGGGTAAGTGCTTTGAGATCTCTGGATGAAAAGCACTTTTTAAGTGCTATGTATTAGTCATTATTATAGGTCTTCCTTGTGCCTTGTACAGATGGGCCCATTTAGCATCCTGCTTCTTTGGGTGCCTCTTTTGAACAAAGAGGCACTTTGTTTTCCTTTTCTTTTAGTCAAATGGATGTAGAGAATAGTGATGGAAGATGACAAGTTCCTAAGGAGCAGATTTGCATTTTGATTTCAGTGTTTAAGCTCTTACGAAAACTGTGAACTCAGGTCAAGCACCCAATGAAGTAAGGCATTCAGGGGCTCCCCTTCCCCGCACAGGCTGGATTGATACCATATACTTGGCCCAAATTTAGGACACTAGTGTTCCTTAGTGTTAAGGGTTCATTGGACACAGACAGTTTCCTGTCAGCAAAGGAGACATCATCCCTTCCAACAGCCAGGAAGTACTGTATGTTGCACCGTCCAGAGCCTATTGATACAATTTTTAAGTGTCTGCATGGCTGGGTAGAGATACCTGAACTAACTCACATATTGGAAGTAGTCTAGTCATGAAGACTAATTTTACCCTGTGCCTTGAGGCTGAATTCAATTCTGCTATGCCTAGGCTGCTACTGTAACCTATACAGAGCTCCATGCATGGTTGGACTTTAATACTTAAGATAGCTTGTTTAAAAGAAGGTTGGGTCTCTATGAGCTGCCCTGCAATCTGCAGTGTAGATATGCCTTTTTGTTAAGCAAGGTGCAAATACACAACACCTTTATTACATGATAAATTGACCCTTGTGCATAGTAAGGGAGTGGACATATGATGCACAGGACCACTATATAGTGAGTCACTTGGATAAAAGGTAAGGTTACCCCTTCCACAACATGCAGTAACTTTACCATGTGGGTAAGCTAGTCGGTAAGTGTTTTGCCCACTCTCCAAGTCCATGTCATCCCCAGGAAGCCATTTACTCAATGCAGATTGGCTCCCCTGCCACCTAGTGGTCCATTTTTGTAATGGTATCTATTGTGGGTAGCTGCTTGTGTATATGTTCCTTACTATGGAATAAAGCTGGTATGGATTAAAATCCAAGGTAAGGTTCTTCATAGTAATTGTACCATTTATCTGCAACCTACCTGAGAGCATTTGTGGAAAAGGAAGAAAGGGATTCCTTCTCAACTACCTACTCAGATGGGGAGAGCGACTGATTCTTCTGCCTTTTCAATAGCTTCGCTCTTGCTACCTAGCAAATGATCAAATGTGATCAAGAATGAGGAAAGCAATTAAGGAAAAGTAGATTATTATCTGTCTTTGAGAAAGAGACAAGAAGACTGAGTCATTGTGAGAATACACTTGGGTTTTGTCAGAAGACCAGGCGATTGTCAGGTGGCAGTCACAGTGAAAGGGCTGAGATTTCCAGTAAGCAAGATAGTGGGCATTTTTTTAGCACCTTCTCTGGGGACTGTGATAAATTAAAGGGGGTAGACAAAATTTTGATCTTTGTAACTCCATAGAAATCGGTGATGTTCTCCATACTAATACTAGTGTGATGGAGGTCAGAATCTGGAACATTATGTTCTAATATTTTAATCTTCTATATAAAACAATAAAACCAAGTCATAAATATCCATCTTTAGCCAACATTTCATGGGCATCCAGAGTTCCAGTATGTAGTTATCCTGCTATCCAAATCCACATCTGTTCCAGGAGTTGAAATAACACCACAAAGGGCTCTTTTATGCTGTCTGACCCTGCTGTATAATGCCCCAAAAGTGTGTATCACGAGGCTGCCAGCTGGCAGACAGAATCCAAGGAAAGCGGCAGCCACAATGAGATGAAGCTGTACTTAATAGAGAATCAGTGTCCAGGTAATCCACAGTGGAATTTGGAGGGGGGTGGGGAATAGGGAGGGGAGGTTTTTTGTAACAAAGTGAGAAAGTATTTTCTTCCCTAATTTTCTTGCATTTCCTATTTATACAAGGTCTCTTGATCACTGTGTTGCTAAACAGAGATTTTAAAATTGGAGTTAACTGGGGAATTGGAAAAACCTGTAAACACTGGAATAACTGGTTATTGTTACTTTTGGACACTTTTTCTGTATTGTGACTTGTGTGGAAATGTACAGAATAAAAGTGAAGAAGCTCGTGTCTCGTTTGGGCCCAGTTTTTTTTCTGTTCCTCATCAGGGGAGACCATGGTGGTGTAAGAGGTTGGTGCTCAGCCTTGATATCATCTTAGCCCTTTATTAGCACATATCACAAAACATCACGGCATTCAGCTCGACTCCCAGACCATTGGAGAGAGGTCTAAGAGGGACTACGTAGGGTTGAGGAGCTTCTGAAACAGTGGCATAAATGACCACTCCATATCTCATCCATCCTTTCAGAGAACAGTTGCTAAAATGCCTTATGGCTGTAATTCATCCCCATTTTCCAAATTTAGCTTAGTTTCCCAATGCAATCCTTTTTTAGTTTGTAACCAAAGGGGAGCAGGGGCACAATTATTTTCTTTGTTTCCAATCAAGAGTTCACATTAAAGCATTTCATGCCATAGCCACTGGGCGCATCTACATGAGCTGCCCACTATGCAGTTGTTACTGTCCAGTCATTTAGTACTTGCATAACCAAATACTAAATGTCTGTGCAGTAACTGGCATTACTACACAGTAGTGTCTCGGCACGGTTGCTTAGTGATGCTTACTGTGCAGTAGCTCATTCCTACTGCACAGTAGTTCGCTCCTACTGCACAATAGCTTGTCACTACTGTGCAGTAGTGTTGTGGCACGGTTCATGCCCAGTGATGCTAATGCACAGTAAGTATCTTTTGTAGATGTGGTTGCTGTTTCCTTTCCTATGCTGTGCTGCTCTCCTTCTTGGTTTTGTCAGAAATCTCTATATCTGTTAAGCCACAGGCATTAAGTTTCTCTTGTTCTCCCCCATGCCTACCCGCTCTGTTTCATTCTAAGCTCTATCAGATCTCACCAGTCTCTTCTCTCTTAATGGATCTGCCATTAGGAACCATGTTGAGGTGCATCCTCTTCCTCAGTTGCCCATTTTGCTAAGGGCAGGGCCTGCAGTGTAAACATCTCATGAGAGCACTGTTCTGTTCTCTGCAAAGTGGGAAAGTGCTATGTTATTTTTGCTCCTCTCACAGGGGCTGTAAATGTGACTTTCCAAATGAGGAAATCACTTCTTAGATCATTGGTTCTCAAAATTTTTAGACTCAAAACACCCCTTGTGAGACTCAAGGCACCCCTCATTAGACTCGTTAGAACCTTGGAAAATACTGGGTCTTAGCTTTTACTAATTTTTTGGTTACAGAAAAATAACATGATTCTTCTGTTGCAAAAAGCTCAAAAAGCCTACACTGGTTTTCTTATTTTAAATTTCTTGAATTTATCTTTTGAATCATGTGTACACACCTAACAATGGATAGGGATGATTGTACCTCAGGCAGGGAGTTGGGCTAGATGACTATGGAGGTCCTTTCCAGATGTACTTCTCTATGATTCTATGACACTGGGTGGTGCATCTACATGAGATGCTTTACTAGTGATTAGAGATAATTACTGTGCAGTATCACTGTCTGCACATGCAGATGCTTCCTGCACAGTAATTGGCTCTAATTGCAAGTAAATTTGCTACCTGCAAATGCAAGTAGCAAATTTACTTGAGATTACTTACTGTGCTGTAGTGCACATGTAGATGCCTGACCAGGAGCACATTTGCTCCTGGTCAGCTGGGTAGCAGGGTGGGGGAGATTGCTCCTTGCCCCTGGGAGCTGCTTGCTGCTAGGGCAGGCTCTGCCACTGGAACCCAGGTGGGGACAATTTCTCCCAGTCCAAGCAATCATGGTATCAGACGGGAAGATTCTTATCTCCCAGCACCAGCTTTGCAGTCACAGGGCCTGGGCTGGGAGATTCTTCTCTCACAGTGGCTGCTCCACACTTATGGGGCCAGTGCTGGGAGATTCTTCTCTCCCAGCACCAGCTACATGGTCACAGGGCTGGCGCTGGGAGATTCGTGGGAAGAATCACCCAGCACTAGCCCTGTGACTGCAGACCTCAGGCTGGGAGATAAATATCTTGCAGTTTGGGCCCTGTGAATACAGAGTGGACTGTGCAATAAGAATCTCCCAGTCTGCCCCTGTGACTGTGAAGATGGTGCTGGGAGATAAGAATCCTGACCCTGTGATTGCGGAGCTGGCCCTGAGAGGTAAGCATCTCCTGGTGATGGCCCCGTGACTATGGAGCTCAGGCTGGGAGATTGTGGAGTGGGAGCTAGGAGCTCCTTGCTGGCAGGACAGGGGAACACTGGGTGAAGCCCACCCGAGTAGCAGGCAGCCCTGACAGCAGGCAGCTCCAGGGAGAAATGTCCTAGCCCCCACCAGGAGACAGCTGTCTTCTGGCCCTGTGCTCTCTGCCATCCCCTGGGCCTAGGGCTCCCCCTGGCTGCTGCTGGGGCCCGGTGCAGGACTGCAGGGAGTGGAACCAGTCTGCTGCTAGGAGCAGTAAATCTGCTCCTGTAACCCTGCACGTGTAGACATGTGCCCAAGAGAGTTTACTTTTGAGTAGTTTTGAGTATATTATTTGCATATGTAGATGTGCCCACTGTGAGGCATCCCATGCCCCCCTTTAAAGGATCTCTAAGCACTGCAAGGTGCCATGGCACTCTAGTTGAGAATATCTTAGATTCTATTTCAGCCATTCCTCTCACACACCTGAAATGCATCATGTCCAAGCTGTTTATTCAATAAAGAAAGTCTTTCCTAACATAACTGAAGCTGGGGGGAAAAATCCACCTTAAGTAGAGAAAATGAATCCTGTCAAGGGTCATTTACTTTGTAAAAAGCAGTTTGCATTTTCCCTGCAGCAGAGTGACTTTAGCATTTCCCTGTAGTTAAACTCTGGTTCCTTTTCATGCAGGATCTTTTAAACTAACTAGTGATGCTTAGGAGGGACACGGTGAAGGTTGTTATATCTAAAAATAGACCAATATTGGAAGTAATCCCATACCTGCAGGGTCTAGTTGTGCATCTATTTGTTCAAACCACCAGTTGATCTTGGCTAGGGACAGACATTACACATAAACCAGTTTAAATGATCAGAAACTGGTTTAAACCTGTAACAGAACAGATGTTCACTGC
>NW_017729022.1:77218340-77218753 GCF_001723915.1 Gavialis gangeticus
GCACATAAACCAGTTTGAAAATGGATGAAACTGTTTTGAGATAAACGTGGTTGAATGTAGTATCAGACTTAACTGATTTGGCTCAAACCAGTTTATGCAATATCTGTCCCAGACCCCTTGTTGGTTTAAGATAAACCAGACACCCCCAGCATCCCAGCATTCTCTCTGGGCTGGGCAGGGCTCTCTGCTCCACAGCAGGGTTGGCCCCTCCCCTCTACTGCCTGGCTGGAGCTCTGGTAGAGACTGGAGACATAGCAGGGTCTGCCTGGCTTCCCCCTCCTGTACCCCTCTTTGCTGCTCACTGCTTACGTAGGAATCCCCTCCCTCCCCACCTCCCATCTCCCACAGCACGGACCCCAGTCCCACGGACCCTAGGCATGTGGTATGCTAGCTAATGCTGAGAGATATCTGTG
>NW_017729022.1:77219285-77221003 GCF_001723915.1 Gavialis gangeticus
ACAAACTGGTTCAGCCTAGCCAGGTTAGACTAACCTGCATAACCTGCAAAGATTGAATCAATTCGGACTCAGGCTTTTTTAATGTCTGTCCCTAGCACTTGAGAAGTATATGTAATAGTACAGATGTGTTAGGTACAGAGCACACACACACACACACACACATATGTGGGCATATTGAAATAAGAAAAAGTACAGGGGCTCTTAAGGCTGCTCAATCACAGAATAACCTGGAGTAATGTTTTGGGGTTTTAGAGGACTTTAACACTGTAAATATTGTGTGGGCACATGTACTATAGTGGCTCAAATGGGCCCAAACTATAAAAAAACTGACACCTGAAACAGGGGTAACTCTTGAAAAAGTGACATGTTAGCTGAGAGGCAGTTAAAAATAAAGGCAGAAAATGAAGCATATACGCATATGCATGCAATGTGTTTGTATGTTTGTGTGCGTGTGTATAAATGCATATATCTGTCCATACCCTCTCTCTTAAGCCCATGCACTAATTTGCCTCTGTGTAAGTGCAGGTTTTTGACAGAGTCTATCTCTCTCTTACATACTGATATCCTTGTAAATTGTCACTTTCTAAAAGTACATTCTGTCTTAAAAGGCTACCTTTCATCAGGTGTAGTTCCTTACCTCAGTGTTTAATGGGTGTAGAACACTATCAAGTCAGAATGGTAAGGATATACGACAACTTTACACTAGTATAATTACATATGGAATGAAACATCAAGCCTATAGCCAATCATAACATTTAATCTTGATTGAAAGAGCCTTATTGTTAAGGAAACTATTGCTGACAGTTCTGCAATTGGTCTCTTCAGAGCTGATTAATTGAAATATTAAATGAAGACATGTACAAGCTGAATTTTTAGGACTTCATATGACCTGTTGTGCAGAGAATCTCATAATTCAAAACATTCTTGAAAAATAAATAGTTTCAAATTTTTCAAGTGTCTCATTTTGAAATTCTCAAAAATTTCCCATTGAACTTTGGATAATCTATACTAAAAGGTAATTTTTTATTGAAACAAAATTCTTGAAATAAAATGTTTCAAGGGACCAACATCTGGAATTTCTTGGATGAATATTGGTGTTTTAACATGTTCAGGATTTTGATTTTGATCCTAATTCAGGTCTGCAAAAGGAAAGTGGCGATTCACGTGTGCCCATGTGAATACAGTAATTAAGAACTCCATATATTGTGACAATCATGATAAAATGATAAGCATTGGTAACACTCCCTGCTCAACAAACAATCTCTTTACCTGCTTCATTTGTCTATCAGTTTAGATTGTAAACTCATTGGAGAAAGGACTATAGTGGAAAAGTGTATAGCACATTTAAAGTGCCATTGTGTCTTAAATGGTAGTTATTCATATTACACCACATGAGAAATTCCATTCAGATTCTGTATGTGACAGATCACAAATGTCATCCAGGAAGCATTTAGCACGTGGAAACAGAATCTAGGCAAGGCATGCCAAGCTGCTTAAAACCATCCTAGTTAACTGTTATTTAACAGATGCAAGTTAATGCAGAGAATCTGTTCACTGATAAATGGTCTTGTTAAGCAGGTGTGTCATCTGAATGGCTTCTACTGGATAATGCTCCGGAGGGGAGGGGAGACAGGTGTCCAAGGAGACGGGTTGCTCCTCAAGGAGACAATCCTCCAAACCCAAAGGAAGATAATCCCAACGAGGATCAAAGGGAGCAG
>NW_017729022.1:77221014-77234403 GCF_001723915.1 Gavialis gangeticus
TCAGGTCCTTTCCGACCCTAGAAACTATGAAACTATGAAACCAAAGGTCAAAGGATACTCTTCTAACCTCAAGAATGAGGAATCTCAAAACTTGCACAGTGACAATCAAAGCCTGGGCAGGAAAGAGACTAAAGGTCACGTGCAAGGGACATGAAACACTTCTGCTGAAACTGAACATACAGGATCCATCCACTGACATCAAGTGGGCCCTGTGGGAACCAAGTAGAAAACCAAAAAAACCCAAAACAAAAATCCCTAATGACTGATGTTCACAATCAGCCTGCTGTTTAATCATAGAGCCAGTAGAAATCAGTCATGGTGGGAGAAATGGGAGTTTGTGATGACAACCCATTGTGTATTCATCACTTGGGCAGGCATTTTACATGAAACTCAAACAGGCAGTAGGCTGCTGAGCAGTTCTGTCTAATCCCAGGAGAGGGAAGGATATTTATTTTTGTAAACCCTAAATGTAGAAGCTAGAAGCAATTTCTGGAGTGCTGCAAGATGGCCTTTCACAAAGTGAAGGGAATAATCAGTTCAGGTTGAGGTTTCTGGCCTGCTAAGCATAGATGGCAGTACACAGCCAAGTAGAATTTGGTTTTTGAGGGTGACAGGAGGATGAAAAAAAGCTATCCAAAGACAAAAATGAAACCAAAAATATACTTCTAAGGCAGTGCTTTGGCTCTTCCATCTGGTGTCCCTGCTTTAGTTTATTTTGAGTCAAATTGTTCACTGTGCAGCACAGACTATGGGGGTTACCCAGCACTTGATGATGTATTTGCTGATAAAAATAGGCAATGAGAGAAGAGGTGCTATATTTTTTCTTGTGGGCTTAGATCTAATCCTAGGATTTTTCATACACCCATATTCTCTGGACAGATGGGTATACAATATGTAACGCGTGTACATACGTCTCTTCATATATATGCATACTAGGCCAATTTCTTTGTTGGTGAAAACAGAGAATTTCAATTTGATCCACTTCATTTATATATAATTACACTCAGAAGGGTCTGCATTTCACTGAGGGATGAAATGGCCTCAGAATAGTCTGTAAGGCATTTGGGGATCTTTTTGGATGAAAGACATTATACGGATGTGTAGAGATAATTATTATTCTGGACATTCACTCTCTTTCATTGCCTCACTGTTCTGCCTTATCACACTAAGTATAAGTTGGAAGGGCAGATACAATCAGTGGTGTCTGAGTGAATGAGATAGTACCAGAATAAAGACAGTGTGGCCATTGAGTAACTCCAACATGTTTTTTTGCTTGGCACAGTTATTAGAGTTCTCAGTGGCCTTTCCAGATGATAGAGTTTGCCCAGCTCAATTTAGTTCCTTCCCATCACTCCCAGTTGCACTCTTGCCAGTGATGTAGCAAAGAACCGCACATTAAGATTTATTCCCACATGAAATCATGATTTAATCATAGAGTAATAGTGAGCTTCAGAGGTTTAACAAAACATATGGTGGTGACTACTGGAGTGACGGTGGTGGGGACTGTGATTCAAAATAGGTACCTGAGCCTGGTAGCCCCAGTTTTCCACCCCTAGCTATGCTAAGGGTGAACTTATGGGTAAACTTGTAAAGGGAAATAGCCATTATTTTGAAACAATGTAAATAGGAAGCTTTTGCCTTTGTATTGTCTGAGTGTGTGGATTTGTGTTTCGAAATTCAGTCACATTTCTGAAATGTATGCATCAGAATTTAAGCTGGTAAACTCATTTCTTCAGCTATTTAGGATGTTTTTGACATGTACTATTGTCATTTTCTGTTTGTCAGTCTTTTAGTTTTTAAAATAACTGCACTAGCCTAATAACAGTGTTTAACAATTGGTAGACAATGACTTTAGTCTTTACCAAATGTCAGTATTTAGAACTCTCTGAAAATCCGTCCTCTTTCAGGTGTTACATCTCCTCCCCAGGGTACCTAAAAATCAGAAGTCACACTTGAAAATCTTGGTTTTAGTTGGTGTTTTTAAATGATGTGGGAGAGATGTCTGAGCTATTGGCCACCACCAACTGCTTTCCTGCTACCTGTCCTTTGGGTTGATCAGACTTTTACATGTGATAGATTGCTTGCTGCTTAAGGCTCAGGAGTTTCGCTGTAATTGTCTCAGGGCTGCTTTTCTGCCTTAAACAGGCACACTGAGTAACCTTAGGACTCATTGTACGGATCCCTTCCTGCTTCTCAACTTCCCTAATTGGTATGAAATATTCCATTATGCCAACTTTTTGTTGTTTTTCTTAATTAACTCAAAGCAACAATACAAGCAAACATGGGCAGCTGATTGCTGGCTTGGCTGCTTGAGGGGGGAACACCTGTTTTTTCTCCTGTAGTGAAGAGTGCTATTCCCTTCTTGCTCTGTCAGTCATCCAGTGTTTGAAACATTGCAAGATTGTTTCATTAAAAGGACAAACTAATGATGAAAGTCAGGTGTATTCTTTGGTGAAATCCCATTTTCTTAGAGATAATACATATGCGAAGTTCCTGAATGCAATAGACCTCAACAACAGAAAGCAGTTTCCTTGCTCACAATTTCAAAATCTGACATTTCAGAGAAAACACAAAAACCTAGGGCCAAATCCTATTGCACTTCTTAGGCATGTAAGTGATATTTGGGTATCAAATTATGCTCCTATTCCAATTTTTTTTGAGTCCTTAAAAATGTTACCTCAAAAGGTGGTTTGATCCTCTTCCCCTGCACTATTTTCTGTGAAGTTAAGGGTAAGATAAAAGCATACTATTAAAGCATTGGGGTTTTTTCCCCAGTGTCTCGAGCAAGGTAGAACGCTATCACATACTTGGGTAATTAGATTCCTAACAGGTAGAATAGGATCTAGCCCTTAGCCTTAGCACTTGCAGTAAGAAAACCTCTATTAACCTAACAGAGTTAGGTTTTGTTAAAGTATCACCATGTATCCAGCTGACTTGAGCAGTAGTTTTTATTGTTCCCTGCTGCTCTCCGTGGGAGGGAACTTAATTGCTTTCTATTTATTCTAGAAGAAAGGTGGTCACTAGATGCATCAAATTAACCAGGTCTGTTGCTGTGTTTGAATCAAAGATTTACCTGATGGTAGTCATTAATAACTTGCAGCATAACAGTTCTATGTTAGAGCTGTATTAGGAGCTTTGGAGCCCAGTTGGGTATGTATCATTTTGAACTTTTGCCACAAAGGCGTGTTCCTACTAAAACAGACAATTAAATATTATTGATGACTGTTTGTATTACATTAGCACTAAAAGTCCCAACTGAGACTGAGGCCCAACTAAACGAGGTACAACATGAAAAAGGAGTAGGAAAGACTTACTACAGACTTGACAGTTAAATAGATAAAGTATCTTCCCCATTAACTGGTGGGAAACTGAAAAACAGTGAGGTTTACACGACCTGCCCAAAGTCAGATAGGAAAGTCTGTGTCAGAAGGAAGAACTGAGCAGAGAGTTCATATATTCTAGTATTTTGCTTTAATCAAAATCTTTTCTCATTATGAGTTGTGTAAAGGATGCTCTTGGGCACGAAAATATAATAAAGCAACTACAAATCTATACCTGTTTTGGTAGAGGATGTTAAGGTGTACAAACATTAACTGATGAGACCTTACTTCCCTGCCCTGTGCAGTAGCTGAGTTAGCATACTCACATTACAGGCGGCTGGCCAGGAATTTGCCTCAGTTGCTCAAAGCTGCCTAATACTGGATGCTCAGTCCCAAACCCTTTCTCTGCCTATTGGATACCTCACCTGATAAATTTTACTGCACTGAGGTTCTTGCCCAGCCTCTTACTTTTTTCCTCAGTCCCTGCTGCATTGAGGGTTGTTTCATGACTTTGTGTGCTGTACTTTCTGTATACAAGTGAAAAGTCTCAGCTCAGCTATCTCAAAGAAAATGGGAAACAGATTTGCCCTTCTCTAGGTTATTGGGCTTTTGCTTTTAGATGGGAACCAGGAGGAGGAGGACACCCCCTGGAGCACTGCAACATTCTTTCCACTGATCCACATCTACATCAGGCAAAAGGCTGAATCTGGTCCCTAACACAAAATAGCTACGAATGTTTCCTTTTCTGTTCTTCTCATGGCCCCTGTAAAGTGCACGGAGTGCTGGAAGTGTTAGAGACTGCTCCAGGGACTGGAGTACTGTATTAGTGTGCAGGACACTGCCAAGTTGCTTACCCCATGGGTTCAAACAACAGAAGATAAAGGCCAAAAACAACAACAACATTTATTCTCCATGTGAAATGTGCACATGACATTTAAAAAATGATCTGCTCCAGAGCAATGTTATGTTCATCATGAAAGTGATACTGCGTTGGAGAGGAGGGAGAGTGTTTGTTCTGAAAGAGTGAGGCACAGTTCTCAGGCAGACCAGCAATCCTTCTTCTCCCTAACCTATTGCTGGTGACTCCAGCAATACATGCCACCAGTCAGTTTAGCAATGTGACTCGAGTCTCAACAACAGGACTCATCGATCATTATCTTTCACTTGCAGCACAGCAGCTAAACTGAGTTAAAGGATGGTTCCCAGAAATATACAGTGAAATATATAGGACATAATGACCCAGGTTTTCAAAAGTGACTAGTAACGAGGTGGCATCAATTTGGGGGTACGTAACCCAAGGCCCTATAAAAGCAGGTCTAATATTGAGAGGCTGGGTGCTCTCTTCAAAGTGTCTTGAGTTGGATGGACACCCAAAATCATTAGTCACTTTTGGAAATCTGAGGCCAGATATGTACTTGATGTTCATAATATTGAAGAGAAGACTGTCATAGCCTTTCTCGTTTTCTCTTTATGAATTTCTTTTCATTCCTTTTCTCATTTTCTCCTCATGGGTTGCTCTGTCTCCTCTGTTTTATTTGTTTTTCTTCTTTCCTACATGATGTTCTCTATATCCCTACTTGTTTCCTTTCTTTCCCTGAAAAATTATACTATGAATACAGGCAGCACAAGGTTTCTTTTTATTTGTTCACTTAGGCTCCTTGAGGCTCTCAGAGCGTTAAACTCTATAGCAGTTATATATTATTATCAAATAGCCTCCTTCACTAATTTCCACTGGCAACCTCAAGAAGAGCTTCTCTTCCTTTAGTATTTTTGCTGGGATAGATCCTGTGGGACTAGTCTAACTTTCACTTGAGTTATCCATGCTTCGAACTTCTGGAAATCCAGTCCAAATTGCATCAGGTTTGGCACTGAAAAATGACACACAGATTCAGTAGTTTATCTGAACTATTTTAGGAATAAATTTGACTTTAACCTCTCTATCTCAGCTTTCCATCTGCATATGGGTACAATAATATTTGTGATCGTATCTCTGGATTCTCACATAAAATATGCTATCTAAGTGAAAAGCATTACAGTGAATGTACCATAATAAACAACTAATTCCATTTGCTATTCTAAGCCTGTTTTTCCATTTGCCAACATCTTTTTCAAACAAATTTCTTATGAAACAAAAAATGTACCTGCTTAGTTTCTGGCCTACAGTGATATTTTCGTGAGAACACTGAAGAAAACCAGTTAATCTGGTCTGATTTACGCATGAACAGAGCAATAAATTCTTCCCTAAAAATTCTGATCCAAAATGTTGCAGGTGTATAATGGATAGACTTGTCCCATCCCAGTGAGATCTGTAATGATTTAAAAGATTAAAAAAATGAACTTCACAAATGTTTATACATTTCCAGCACATCCTTGGTGTTTGGAATAACTCTTAAGAATATGTTGGGGTTTGGACCCATGAGTATTTTTCTATTCCACCAACATTTTGTCTGTGCTTCTCTAGGAGTTTCATTTTAAGACAACATTTTAAGAGAGAATTTCGTAAGACACCCAGCAGCCACTAGAGTGAAATAAGACACCCTATCCATTTATCAAAAGTGCTCATCATACCTCATTCAAAGTAGCTGAAAGAATAACAAATGCCAAGACAGTTCATCGATAACTTTTGCTTATGAATATGCCTTAGATAACCAACACAGCAAAGCTGTGTCATTGTCCCGCCCAAATGCCTTGTTAACAAGATCAGCAAGCATCCTATTTTCTACATCCTGAAAAAGAACCATGGAGGATAAATAAATAGGCACATTGTATTAATAGTATGAGCATTTTATTAAATATCACATTGCCTCCAGCCAGCTCACAGCCATCTCCAGCACAAATCTTGTGTTGCTTTTGCTGTCAACTTTTGCTGAACAATGGTGTAATTTAAATGTATTTATTATTTATGCTGTTCTAATAGGACCTGTATGTACATCATTCAGCTAGAGAGAAGTAGTCTGTTGTGCGTGTTAGGGTGTGGGGAGCAAGGTGGCTCAATCTGCCTATTTGTTAGGGTCTGCTGTGCAATATCTTACTGTTTATCCAGAATAATTGGAAAGGGAATAGCCTGAAGGGGTGAAAATAATTCTATAGTTTTAAATAGAAATATGGATAAATTATTGTACAGTTGAAGGCTGTTTAAAAGTAACTTGCAACAATAGGAACATTGCTCCAAAAGTACAATTTTACTTATTCCTCTCAATATCTGCAAACCCATCAATACTAACTTATCAATAAGGGAATTAATTATTAACAATAACATTATGCTAGGGCCTAGCAGCTAGTTAAAACTGGCTTCCCTTTCTGTTAGCATTGCATACACATTGGAAACAATCCCTGCTCAAAAAAGAGTCAAAAGTTGCTAATAGATAAAAGGTCTCAACATGGAAACCTGATTCAAATTCATCACTAGATGAGAATAATCAGTCAACAAGATCAGAGCTGCTTTGTGCCATATGCCAGTCCAACTCGAGAACAAAATGGCCCAGGTAATTTGGTCAGATCACCTCTTTGCCCCATCTCAATAATCTTACTTAAACAAGGGACAAAGCACTAGTCATCAGGTGCATCAGTGCCACAAGAGAGAGTTTCTTCAGCATGAGATTAATATTTGCTGATTTGTGGGATGTTGGTGTCAGATCTGCACTGATCACTGTGCTCCATGCTGAGAGGGAGACCCAACTATGCTGACCCAGTTGGAGGATCAGAACCTATATTCCTACTGGTTGGGAAGATGGTAGGCATGACTCTCCTCTTACCTTCATTTGTCCATTGATAGAATTCAGTTGAGTTCACCGGAGTTTCTCTTCACTTACACTAGTGTAAAGGGAGAGGAAATCAGACCAGATAAGTAAATGTGGAGGGGGATGAACCAAAGGGAAGACTATGGTGAAAGGAAGGAAGAAAAAGATGAAGGCAAGGAAGTGCAAGGAAGTAAGAAATCGTGGTCACTATTTTATATCTGTATTTACTACATTAACAACCACAAGTATTCAGAAACATGAGCTAAAATATCATGAAATTATCTTTAAAATCTTACACACATGCATATTGGGTCCTTTTTAATTTCAGGGTTTTGACCTTTTTAGACTTCACATTTTCAAGCTTTTGTCTGAAATCAGGAGGGCTGGAAACATTATTTTAAAGGAAACCTGAGATTGGTATGGAATCATGTGACTCAAAAACCTGGGGCTTTAGAAACATGCTCCTATTAGAATAATCATGAAAAAATTATGAAAGTTGGCAATCTTTCATTTAGCATGAAGTGGTATCTTTCCTGTCTTCCTATGATATTCCTGTTACCTATATGGCAGTAAATGTTCTGTGGATGATAAAGGGCTTTATGTGAATACGTGCATACGCTTTTATGATGCACAGACTGAGTGTGGGTGTGCTGATGCCCTATTTTGCTATACCAGCTGAGTATGAAAAAGCTGATGTTGAAGTCAACTTCCTTTCACAGAAACTTATCTCAAAGAGGTACTGTTATGCTTGTAGCTGATATGACATTATATTTTTTCATTTTGACTTTCTGCTGTTGAACTCTCAGTTTGTCTCATAGTATCTCCAAAATCCCCCCATTTTGCACCAGCTGTTTTTGCAATGGCTAATGGCATAGATATGTTACTTAGCTTTGGTGCAACCCCAGATTTTATTCCTCTTTCTCTTTGTGCACCCATACATACACTGGACAACCTTTTCTATCTTCCACTCCAACTCTCAAGCATTCTTCACATTCTACTTTATGAATGGTTTTTTGTTACCTCTGCAACTTTTGGCCTCACTCCAGGAAACACTAATGCACATGCTACCATGAGTAGTCCTAATGAACTACTCATGATGGTTAAGAGTGTATATATGTGCTTGCAGGCTTATTGAAATGCTAAGCTGTCATGCTAAATGATTTATTCATTGTTTCCAGTCTGGGCTACTGAGACTTGAAGAATAGTTGAAGTACTGTAACTGGGTAAATACAGGTAGGAGTGGGGTCAAAGCACACCACTACACGCTTTCTTGTGGCAATGACACTTATGAATACTTTGTGGAATTACTTGCTAGTGCTTCGCTCTTTCTGTAGCTCTATTCTTGTGATTTTACCAGTACTTCACAATGGGAGGTTCAGCTTCATATTCTGCACTAGGACTGAAGGAAAACATCTCAGTTTGTCTGCACAACAGCAGAAACTCTCAAAGCTCTTGAAATTTGTTTTTCAATTTAGCAGTGATTTAATTGGGGCCATCACAAATTTAAATAAAACCAGATTTTTTTAAAATAAGAGAATTTAGGTGACAACTATAAAAATAGTTATTTTCTAATGTATTCAATGAAAAGCTACATTGTTTGTGTCCTACTCTGTAGTGGGAGAGTATTAAAATAGTAGTGTTCTATTTTATTATTACTCTTTAAGAAATGTGAATATTCTTTCTCCATGATTTAATCTTCATTAACACTAAACATAGTCATGATGCAACTTCTATATCACAACTTGGTTATGGTTGTTGTATTATTAATGACATTTCTTTTTAGTATTGCACACTAATTTGTGGTTTATGTGATTAGTGAAGGCATAGAGAGTGTTACATCCCTAGATCAATACTTCAAATCCAGTTCATAGTGACAGTGACCAAACTTTGTTATAATTTAATAAAGTGTTAAACTGGGTGTTTTCCAGTAGAGAAATATCCATTACCGTAGGTGACACTGGTTGAGAATCTCAGCACAGGACCATATCAACTACCCTTCCTACCTTTAAAGTGGGGCCCTCCTTGTCATACTCAAGGAGGTGCAATATCATGGAGGCATAAAAAAGCTGATACTCCTGCTGCTAATGTTGCATCTCTTAAGTGGATTGCAGAGCCAGGTGTGAAATTTAATTTTTTTTCTGCAGAAATTTTGACTGAGAAATCATCATTTAAACTCCCCCCCACCATTTCTCCTGTCGTATGTTTCAAAGCAAATCTAACTGACAATGTTTATTCTGTGTTGGCTTAAAGTGTCTTTTTTTTGTTTTTTAAAACTGACATTTTAGGTCAAAATGGAACAATATCTGTGGTTTTGAGTCAAACTTTCCACATAATAATTCTACTTTGTTTTTATTTTTCTTCCCTAAACAAAAAGCTGAGCAGAACCCCATTTTGAAAGTAAAAATGAAAAGAAAACTTTAATTTAATTTTTAAATGTGGATTTGAAAAGAAATGTTTTGTTTTGACATGTTCTGTGGGGGGAACCAAAACTTTTCGCAGCAGCTGACATTTTTCCCTAGCAAAAATTGTTCTGCAGTAACTATTTTTCAGTAGCAAAACGATCTTCATGAAAAAATTTCAAAGAGCGGATAACTCAAATTTCCATTTCCATTATCAATCACTACCATCAGTCACCCTTTCATCACCAGAAAAAATAATATATACATGCACAAATAACAACAGAAACACACTTTAAGATGCCTGCGGTTTAAGAAAGCCCTGTAATTATGTGTAGCTTTTACGGATTCAGGTCTCTGAACATGTATGTGTATAAGCAACTTGTTGCATGCGCTTAGTCCTGCTGAAGAAAATAGAATCAGTATAACCGTAACGTGTAAAGTTACACACACGCACATCTATGTATAAAGACTGTGGACATGAACTTTGTGTGTGTCTGTGTGTTTTTTAATATTCCATGATGTTCCTAACTCAATTTTGGGTGTGTTAAAAAGAATGTTATGAGTTACAGTATCCAGGTTTGCATTCTTCCCCAATATACCTGCAAAACCTTTTAATGAGTAGTTCACTTTAAAGCTACAGTGCAAGATGTGAATTATTATTTTTAAACACCATAGATTTTTTCTACTATAATTATGGGGCTGATAATTTTCTGTGATGATATGCCAGTGACTGTGCAGGCTTGATGGGGAGGTGGTGTGAAAAGAAACACAGCTCAGAAGCAGCTGATCTCAGTGTTCAATACATTTACTAAATAATTCAGTATCACTAATGGAAATCTGATCTTAGTGGAGGGGCAGGCATCTGTGGGCACTCAGTGTTAGGCTTTGGCAGCTCAATAGCTCAGGGAACAACAATGGAGCAAAAAGTGAAAAAAATCTTTAAATTGTTCTCATGTTCTCGTTCTGCTTTCCCGGAATCATGTTACATCTTCCTGGCAGTTGCTGCGGCTAAGAGCTGGCGAGGGTGAGAGAACGAAATTGATATTTACAGTATATCTGAAACAAGCAAAGTAAGTTCAACCCAGGCTGACCTATTAACTGGTGTGTGCACTTTTGTTTGCGTTTTGGAAAGCGCAGCATCTTTCTGCTAAGTGACGGGAACGAAACACTGAAACACTTACTGGGAGAAAAGGCACAAGATATTGTCTCTATTTCAGACTGTTCTGTTTTAAGGCTAAACCTTACAAAGGAGTCTAAGGAGGTGACCAGCTCCCACTGGAAGTAAATCAGATGTGAGTGATTAACTTCTTAGGTTCATTTGAAAATCCCAGCCTAGAGGTCCTGAGTACCTATAATTCCATCAGAAGTTACAGGGATTTTAAAAGTGCTCAACACCTTTCAGAGGATAATTATTATTGAGATGAAATGCAATAGGAAAGTGCTTCTTATTTTTCACAGAAAGTTTCTTAGTTTCATAGTTGTTAGGGGCTGGTGATTCTGTTTTTTATAAAAAGTGCTTCTGTTTTTTTAGCCACAATCAAGATTCCTGGCGCTGAATACTTCTAGGAAATCTTGCCCTTCCAAAGAAATGGTTTGAGCAATAGCTGTTGGAAATACTGAAGATTCAATTAGAGTGTATGGTTAGCATGTTAGCATTTTGCATCAACCATCTAAAGATCTTAGTAACTTGTGCCCTTGATCTTACCTCTTTTCCCTTCTAAAGGGAGCGAGCTTCATCAGCCTTTTTCTCCCCTTGTGGACTATGTCAAGCAGTGAAGAATTAATTTATAGTTAGAGATTTCATCCCCTGTAATTGCCAACTCATTTTTTTCCAGTCTGTTTCTTGACCAGCCTAAATTATGCAGCTACAAACAACCCTCAGGGCAAGGGTTTTAAATCTAGTGAGGAGACATTTCTTTTTTTTCCCCCAGAGCCTACAAACAAGATTTTTAGGTAAATCTAGCTGCGGCTGCTTCTGGGAGTAACTGCAGCCCCTTCTGGGAGTGCAATGGCACTCCACTCCCTGGCCAGCACTTGCAGGTGGGGCACTGGTGCTCCTGCCTGCCTCCCTGCCCATCACCTAAGAGGCAAGCGTGGCCAGTCAGGGGGTGCACGTGCACCCCCTATGCATCGCCACTGTACCCTGCCATGCTATGTTGCCACCAGGCCCTCCAGTACGATGCAGTTACGGTTATACCCAGGACCTTAGTCAACAACTAAGGTTTATCTTTCAGCTTGGATTTTTCCATCTTTCACGTATTCCAGAGATTTAACAATTTTACTTTATTTCACCTCTCTGTCCTCCAATAAGACATTCCAGATATGGGAAATATTTCAGTGACTGTTCAGAGAAAAACAAAAGACAAAATGGGTGGATGGAACGTGACAAAATCGACAAGCAGCATCTAATGTCATCTGGCTACACTGTAGCTTCCATATCACCATTTTTCCCATGCTGTGCAGCTTTTTCTTCATGGATGGGCATCTTTGATGCTGTTTAGCACATTGGCCATGGTCTCTCTGGCAGAAGGAGCAGCGCTGGTTTTCCCCTAAGAGAGAATGGCCCCGTTGACTCAGCCTGGAGAGTCACTTGCTGTATCCCTGTTAATGTCAGAGGGTGCCTGTAGATAGGCAAGGAGGCTGCTCTGATGCACTGTAATTACAGCACATTGGAGCAGACTGGATTAATCCAGTCGCTGGGGCATGCTAATTAGCGTGCTCCAGCCAGCCTCCATATCTTGTGTATCAGTGTCCCCACGCTTCAAAACGGTGGTGGGGGCACTTTAACAAAAGCTTGTTGGATGAGCTTTAGTTAAAGCGCTCCCACTGCCATTTTGAAGCACAGGGATGCTGATACATGAGGTGCTACAGGTGCTTTAATTAAAGCAGCTCTCCAAGGTGCTCTAATTAAAGTGACCTCCATCACCCACCCCTGGAATACATGCAAAAGTGCCTAAAGGTACCAGACACCTTAGCAATTTGGGGAAGGGCATGTCTTTGATATTTGTATGATACTAGTGTACTGCAGCTCTGATCTCAGTTGGAGTCTGAGGCTGAATTGTGTAGCAAATAATATGATTAATGTAACCCCAAAACTGTTGTATCATCATCAATATAATAATGACAATAATCATGATAATTATTAACCCTAGCAATAAAAATGTAATTCGGTACATTTCTGATTGAGATTATTTATTTATTTATTTAATTTTCATCAGAGTTCATTTAAATCCTAATGGCCAGATAGAGACATTGCATTTTTCTGATCATTACCAGTGACTGGCAACTGGTCTGTAGATGTAACAGAACAGAAGTTTGGCGCACACACATTGGTCATTTGCCCCGCTCCCCCCACACTAAAAGGCGACTGTGTGTTTTGTTCGCTACTGATCTAAACTACGCCGCTTACAGAAAACCGTGTTACTGAGATCGATGCCACATTGGGCTTTTTGAATCTCTGTACCTAGCCGATTTGTCTGCTGAAGAGTTGAGATGTCAGCCCAACAAATTGTAAATTAAATCACATTACGCAGGACTAGGATTTGGTTCAAATGAATATATTTTGTCTCTAGCAATTAATCTCTGAGCTATGAAGGGACAGGAACCAGAGACTGCTGAAGAAAGTATCAACAGGGCCAGTCAAAAAATTTCCACTGAAACCATATTTTGATGGAAAATTGCTTTTCTGAGAAAATGATTTATTTTGCAAAGTTTTTGCTTTTGGCAGGAAGTTTCAGTGGTTTTCCTTTTTTTGGTTAAAAAAACAAAAGTTTTTTTCCTTATTTCTACGAAATGTCAAGATTTTTAGCGGAGAAGAGGATTTTAGAGTGGCTTTAAGAGTCATTTTTGCTTTCATCCCCCAGGTAGATATGAAGTCAGTCAGTTATGTTCTTTCCTTGCCTTTCCATACTGCACAAACCTCAGTTTCCA
>NW_017729022.1:77239403-77241112 GCF_001723915.1 Gavialis gangeticus
TCTACGAAATTTTTAGCGGAGAAGAGGATTTTAGAGTGGCTTTAAGAGTCATTTTTGCTTTCATCCCCCAGGTAGATATGAAGTCAGTCAGTTATGTTCTTTCCTTGCCTTTCCATACTGCACAAACCTCAGTTTCCATCCCAAGCTCACGGTTTTGGTGACAGTCCACTTTGGCGTTGGCGATTTGGTCCAGGGAGTGTCTGGACAGTGCCCTTTTGCTATGAGGCCTGGCTCTCATTTGCACGTTCCATGGTGGTGCAAACCAGCGGGTGTCTGTCACTGAGAATTGTTGTGACACCCTAAAGAAGTGGATTTTTCTTTGCCGTTCTGGCCCCTCTCACCATACTCCCTTAGCTCAGTGGCAAAAGAGAAATGTTCTGTCTGAACCAGTCGTCTGTTTGGTATTGAAAAGTCAAAGTTGTTGTCTTAAATGACATCATTTTCATTAAATATCCCCGTGGTGCAAACCCTTCGAGACAGTAATGATTTGTGACAGAAAGAAATATACATCTGTATGATGAAAGGAAGAAACCAAGGTGTGGGTCGAAGGGAGTGATTTTCCTAACCCAGAAAGAATCCAGGTGGGTGCAATTATCCAATCTGGGATTTACTGTACAGTGCCTTTCATTGTCACAGGTGGAAGGTGTTAGATGATGCAATATACACTTTTGCCAGACAAAGGACTTCTTAGCTCATTCCTCTGGAAACAGGAGGAGAACCTGAACTGGATTTCTGCACTAACTTGGACTAGGGACTGTTAGTTTGGGCCCCAAAAAGACAAGCCGCAATCCAAATGGTATGTGCCTTTAAAAGCAAGAAAATAGACTCACACGAGAATTTAGGAATGATAAAATATGCCCAGGTTTTGGAAAGAGTCCACTACATTTTCAATTAAATTGTGGACTGTGGAACATTCTTATTCAGTAGATGTAATGAAGCTAAAAGTTGGAAGAGCTAGCCTCTAAAATGCAAGCCTTGATGTAATTCCAGCAAGAAATGGAACTACATGTGTTGAAATTGCATGATAAAAGTTGGTTTAATATTGTTGTCAGCCTAACTGGAAATTAAAAGCATCTGACATCTTTTTCTTCCCGCCACACACACACTTCCAGCTCTCTTTTGCATAGTCAGGAGATTCAGATAGAGCTGGATTCAAAGCCAGGGAAATGAATGTAAACGTTCCCTTCTACATGCAAGGGCTTTGAATCAAGCCCCTGATGCCAAACAGGGCTGGTAAGTATTTGCCTTTGAAACATCTGAAAGGAGTGGATGTCCACTTTGGACTTGGTGCAAACCCCGTACATGCTGTGCTGGTATGAGAGGAGAGATGTCAAGCCTTAATTTTAAGTTCATCTCTGTGCTGGGGTCAGAGAACAGATGTTAGCCTTTTAAGTTCATCTCTGTGTGTATATTGCAAGGGGGTGGAAATTGAATGGGGCTTCAAACGTTCACTTTGCTCCCAGGGACTTCCTAACATGGGGGCCAACAGCGCACTTTTAGGGTGGCCATCACAGAGGACAATCTGGTTTTCTGCTACTCTGTCCTCTACCTACATGAAACCCCACGCCTTTATGTCCTCTATTCTTCTCTTCAAGAGAAAAATAGAGGACATAAAGGCGTCCGGTTCCGTATCAATAGAGGACAGTGGACAACCGGAGCGTCCTCTTTGATGGCCATCCTAGGCACTTTGCAGTGCTGCCTAGCAGAGC
>NW_017729022.1:77246112-77246795 GCF_001723915.1 Gavialis gangeticus
CCGTATCAATAGAGGACAGTGGACAACCGGAGCGTCCTCTTTGATGGCCATCCTAGGCACTTTGCAGTGCTGCCTAGCAGAGCTGAGGGGAGAAATGTCACCCTGAGAGAGGGGACAAGGCTCTTTGGGTCAATGGGATCTCTTCTCTTAGCCCAACTAAACAGAGAGCAGAAAACACCAGCAGGGTCTCCCTATGCCTGAAGAAGGGTGTTTGTCCCCCAAAGCTTGCAGAGAACAATCTTTCCAGCTATTCAGCTGGTCTAATAACAGAGATCACATCTGCCCAAGGAACTGTGCCTGTGTCCTTAGACACAAAACACCCTCCGGGGAGGATTTTTTTGTGGTTTTGGACAGAGCCTGCTCGGTCCCCAGAGCCCGCAGCTGAAGTGGCAGGGGCGGGATGCCAGCAGCGCCCGAAGCCCTCCTCCCGCCCCTCTCCCCTTCCCCTTCCTTCCTCCCTCCAGCCCTGGTGGGAGAGCCTGCCCCTTGAGTGACCCGCTTTTCATAAGCTCCCCCGTCGGATCACATGAGTGAGAAGTGCCGCGGCTCTCCTCGCCCGCCTCCTCCCGCAGTCTGCGCTCGGGCGAGTGGCGGCGCGGATCCGGCTCCCCCGCCCGGAGCAGAGCGCTGCGCTGCGCTGCGGAGCCCGGCAGGACCCGGCGCGCCGAGCGGGAGCGGCACCG